>NC_080741.1:27836726-28139756 GCF_020826845.1 Diceros bicornis minor
TATGCAATGTAAATAAATAACCCCGTGTATTATTTATGTAAATGTCCATTGATACTGACATGCAGGCATCGATGTACAGATATTCACAGCTAAATACTTGCCCTTCTATATATTTGGTGGGGGGAGAGGGTATTGATTCTGTTAGATTCACTCAGAAACCCTACACATGAAGGTGCACCTATGCATGGTTTACATTAACTTTGTAAATAGTGCAATCTTGACCATCTAGTTCACAGAAATATCCTAGTTTCACTTTTAGTTCCATTTCATCAAATCCCAGGCATCACAAGATTACCCATTTATTTTTCCACACCACAGGAGAGCTATGCTCCAGGCTGTACATCCTTTTGGACTTGGATTAAAATAACTCACAATATGGATGGAAGCCCTGATTCTCAGTTCAGATTACAAAAGAAGAGAGAAAAGTTTGAGGATATCTAATTTTAAAAAAACTCATATATTTAAATTTTAAAAATATTTCTTCAATGTTAGTCTATTTTTCTCAAAATGAAACTAAATTAAAGACATATTGTCTTTATTAAATATTGATTCAATGACTAATACACCTGATTGTCTAATGTCCTTTTCTAAACATGCACACACAAAATAACCCCAAGGAAAAGGACAAGCTCTCGTCCAAAATTGGAGTGCAGTTGGTGTATGTAAGAGAATTGGGCTGAAGAATCTTATTTCCAATCTGAAGCAAATTGTTCCCTATTTGGTTTTAACACATGTCATTTAAGCTAGTTTTCTTTTTTTATAGAGAAAGAAAAATTGGAGAGGACAGATAGAAAAAAGAAATCTTTTCTCTAAATTTACCTCTAATTTTAAAAGAAGTGAAATGACAATTTAGTGCCCCTGAAAGACGTATTAGTTTCCTCTTATTTGTATCACTTTTCTAGGCTTCAAAAGATGATAATGTGTATTTAACTGCATCGTTGCATGTTTCAGAAAGAATTCATTAAACTGAATTTTAGCAAATCAAGACATTCTAAATACCAGGAATTTCTTCAGTTGAAAACTTTTGTAACAACTGTTATGGAAAGATGATTAGTGCTTCCTAAAAGAGTCATTTGGATAATGATATTCTATAATTTGGTTTCATCTTTTATTCTGATATTTTGATTTCTTATAATGTAATGTTTTTACAATGTGAAATAAAAATATTCTTGTTTAATAAACCAATAAATAAGTTGTGTTTCACACACATAAAGTTTGGAAATGTAGCTTATTTGGCCAAACTGAACTTTTCAGTTCAGTAGTCCTGATATCAGAATCTGCTTTTTATTTATCCAAGTTAGTCACTCAATTATTTATTGACAATATCCACACAAGCATTAACTTAGCAAATTGATATTGTTAATCTCAGTCACTGGGGGGAAAACAATATCACTACTGTCAATTTACTGACAGCATGGTGTCTGGTCAAATTAAGTAAGTTTACTGTTTCATAATAAATCAAGTTAATGGTTTGCTTTGCTTAAGTTTAAAATTAATCTTTCAATGGTATAAAACTATCACTTGAAATGATACAGTTTAATGACCAAAAAAGTATTCATTGGTTTTACCTAAAACCTTGATTTGGGCAAGTCAAAACAGATTGTGGGTAGTGTTACTCACATTTAAAAAAAATACATCTGGGTATTTTTAATTAAAATATTTGTCAGAATATGTCAATAGTGTGTGTGTGTGTAATTACAAGAAAAGGAGAAGCAAAAGAACTTAAAACCATATCCGCATCTTGATGTGTACCAATTAGTTTATTGATTGTCTACCACATATTAGGCACTTTGAAAGATGCTGGAGATTTAAAAACAAATGAGCATAACGGATCCTGTTTCCGCTAGCACAAAACTAACACTCTTTTAGAGAGCACAGGACTGGGCAGAATGGTTAGAAACGGGAAATTTCTAATGCAGTTTGATAAGTGTGGTTTGCGACAGAGTACAGAAGGTGATGTGATGACAAAGAGGAAGGTGATGGGGAAACTTTCTTGAAGAAAATGATGATGAAGCTTAGGTACTGGACAGGAGAAGAGTGAGTGTCTGGGTAGGGTCAGATAAGGGATGCGACTTGGGGGAGCTTGTCCCAGGAGAGTGAAGAGTTTGTGTACAGGCTCCATGGTAAGACCATTACAACTGATTTCAAGAATTTTAGTATGGAAAGAGCCTTGGGGCCGGCCCCGTGGCTTAGCGGTTAAGTGCGTGCACTCTGCTACTGGGTTCGGATCCCCGGCGCACACCGTCGCATGGCTTGTCCAGCCCTGCTGAGGCAGCGTCCCACATACAGCAACCAGAAGGATGTGCAACTATGACATACAACAATATACTGGGGCTTTGGGGAGAAAAAGAGAAAAAAAGGAGGAGGATTGGCAATAGATGTTAGCTCAGGGCCGGTCTTCCTCAGCAAAAAGAGGAGGATTGGCATGGATGTTAGCTCAGGGCTGATCTTCCTCACAAAAAAAAATTAAAAAAAAAAAAAAAAGAAAGAGCCTTGAGTATGATAAGTGACAGGAAATAGAGCTAAAACTGGGACTAGGTTTTTAACATTTATAATTCTTTTCTCCTACCATAATTTCCATATTGATATTAATCTTCAACATAGTTAAATGGATTCATTGGCCACCATAAGTCCCTTAGCCATAGTTTCTTCATTCATCTTTGGCTGGGTGAAATTTACCATCTGGTTTCTTTGAGAAGGTTTTACATGATCAAAAACTGTTTGCTGTCTTTATACTTGAATGTCCATTTGGTTAATTTAAACTCTAGAAATTTTCGTGTTTAATTTCCCTAAAGATTTTGAAGGTATTTTATCACTGTCTTCTTCCCTGGAGAAGCTGAAGGCCAGACATATTTGTGCTGTCTGATATGATTGTTTCATGAAATTTTGTACCAATATCAGCGGAAACTCATCATGCTATCAGATTCCAAATTTATAAATAGTATATTTTTTAATAGGATAGTGAGTAAAAGATTAAGACTTCCAGGAAATGATCATCAGTCACTTAAAAAATTAAGAGATTTTTTAGCAAAATTCCACTGCCTGGAAAATAGTAGGACTGTAATTCCAAGAGATACCTCTCCATGTCTACATTTCAGGGTTGCAAATTTACATACATTATATTCAAAGTGAAGATAAAATGTATTTCTTTACATTTTCTTAACTAATTTTAACTTCTCAACTCTTTTTTAAGTAGCAAGGAAACATAAGCCTTCCAATTAATGATATTTCTACCTCATTTACATACATTATATTCAAATGGAAGATAATATGTATTTCTTTACATTTTCTTAACTAATTTTAACTTCTTCTCAACTCTTTTTTAAGTAGCAAGGAAACATAAGCCTTCCAATTGATGATATTTCTACCTCATTCCAGTCAAATAATGTCCTCTCACACTCGAAAGATTTCTTTTAGGAAAATGCTGTCGGTTTTCAAAGGTTCCCCTCTTCCATTTTCCATTCTTTAATGGCATCTGTAAGTACAGGGGTGAGTTTGGGGTAGAGAGGGTCTATTAAACATTCCTGGAGCGGAAGTAGGATCTTAGATTTTTCATCCAGGTCCTTTGCAGTGTCTCCTGTCTCCCTCCACAAGTGAACTTCACCTTTCTCTCTTGGCCTCTGCTTCCCTAACCCCAACCCCAACCACCTCTGGAGGAAGTGTAGAGACTGTATATCAATAGGCAGAGAATTTATATATATGGGAAAATACATAGACAAAAGGCAAAGAAACTAATCAGAAGTCTATCGTAATAGTCCAGGGCAAAAATGAAGATATTCTGTACTAAGTAAGTAGCAGTAGGAATCCAGACACAAAAATTACAAATATTGTTTTATTTAATGCTCTCTATGACTCTTATCTACTCTGATAAGAGCAAATATGAAAATAGGTTCAGAGAGATTAATAAATTGTGCAAGACCTCATAGTTGATACATTGATCTACTTGACCCATTAATAGATGTGTTCATGAAAGAATTTCTCAATTGGTCAATCAATGGATCAATGAATGAATGAAAAATATCTGTTTCTGGAGCTCAGTAGAGAGGACCATCAGTATATATGTGGTGCCTGATTCTTGAAGCCCTAGTGGGCGATGTTGTCCAGCAAGTGTATGCAGAAAAAGCTAAGAAGGGAACTTTTTAAAAGGTTAATGTGAAAGGGGGTGGCAAATGCTACCAGGATGGTCAAATTCAAGCTATTTATATTATTATTTCTAAACTTCTACCCTAAAGAAATTCTGTGAGCAGAGCTTAACTTCAGTTTGTTTTTACCCGTCTGTGATCCACAGGTCAAGATGAGCCTGAATCCCACCAACCTTTTAACTCTCCACATCCAGGCGGTTCTCAGTGGAAGGCAGGGTCTGAATTTTCCTATCATTCAGTGTTCTATTTGTTAGATGTTAAAATTCTAAACAGTCTTATTAAATCCTTTCGTTTGTTTACTGAGTTTAATGATTTGGCTATTCTCTTCTACTTGTCTGTTCAAATCTAATCTGAATTCTAGTGACAAACTTTGATTAAAAGATAATGACACTAGGACCACGAGAATTTTAAAATGAATCAGGTGTTAACATCGCACAAACAATTCCAACTTTGATACTAAACATGAATGACTCTCAAAGAAAACAACAATTTAAAAAATCCTTCTCATCTCAGAGTAAGTCTCTTTGAAGTCAAATTATCTCCTTTCCTAGCTTTTTATACCTGTTGAGTCAAGATTTAGGGGGATGCTTGGTTTTATGACTTTCCTCCAGTAGCACTGCCTTACAAAGAATATCTATATATATGGCTGTGCATCTCCATGCATGGCTTTTACATAACTCCCCTTCATTGACATCTAAATGAAACCATTGCCAATCATAAAAATAATTTGTTGTAAAAAAAATACAAAGAAGAATTAACACAACAATGAAATACCACTACACATCTATCAGAATGACCAACATCCAGAACCCTGAGAACACCAAATACTGGAGAGGACATAGAGCGACAGGAACTCTCATTCATTACTGGTGGGAATTCAAAATGGTACAGTCAGTTTGGAAGACAGTTTGGCAGTTTCTTAAAAAACTAAACATATTCTTACCATATGATCCAGCAATCACACTCCTTGGTATCCACCCAAAGGAATTGAATACTTAAGTCCACATAAAAATCCACTAATTAATGTTTATAGCAGCTTTATTCATAATTTCCAAAACTTGGAAAGCAACCAAGATATCCTTTAACAGGTGAATGGATAAACAAATTGTGGTATATCCATACGCTGGAATATTAATCACCACTAAAACCTCAAAAAGACATGGAGGAACTTTAAGTACACATTGCTAAGTGAAAGAAGTTAATGTGAAAAGGCTATGTACTATATGATTCCAGCTATATGACATTCTGGAAAATGCAAAACTATAGAGACAATAAAACTATGGTTTCCAGAAGTTGAGGGGGAGGGAGGGATAAAGAGATGGAGCACAGGGGATTTTTATGGCAGCGAAACCATTCTGTAGGATACTGTAATGGTGGATACATGCCATTATGTATTTGTTAAAACTCATAGAAGGTACAACACAAAGAGTGAACCCAAACGTAAACTATAGATTTTAGTTAATAGTGATGCATCAATATTGGCTCATGGATTTTAACAAATGCACCACACTAATGCAAAATGTTAATAAGAGAAAATGGGAGGGAGTGACAGGGTATATGGGAATTCTCTGTACTTTCCATTTATTTTTCCGAAAACTTAAAACTTCCCTAAAAAGTAGTCTATTAATTTAAAAATATACAGGGAAAAGACTCCACTTCTTATATAAGTCCATTCACTAAGTATATCATCGTACTATCTTCTTTCAATAAAACAAGCTTAAAGTAATGATTTCGTTTTTGTTCATTCCTTGACTATAGGCAGATTACATTTGATTAGAGTATTATTTAAATGATCACTTGCTACAGAAATGTGTAACTTCTGTCAGTTCCAGGTACTGAGACAAATCGTTGCTATAGGATATAGCACACAGAGTGTCCATATGTTCCATGGACATCCATTGACATTTATTCACAGATACTAAGAAAGCAATGTAGCAGAACACCTAAGAGTATCGTAATGGAAGAAAATAATTTGTCTGACATCATAAAAGCATTCCTGATCCGAATTTTCATCTCAAGTGAACAGTACTGTTCTCAAAAAATCAACTATGGCACTGTAATGGATTTTTTGAGGTATAAAAATTCAGGCCCGAGTGACGTCAGCATCATGGCGGAGTGAGCTTTCCCGTGAATTCTTCCCCCACAAAATACAACAAAAGTAACAGCCACAGACCAACAACGGAATCCCAGACAGTGAAAAGCTGGAGCGGAGGGATCCACACTGCCGCACATCTGAGAGCGGAACGTGCTGGGCCCCCGGAGGAAGTGGGGAGAGGTAAGGAGAACTCCGCTCCCTCCCCATCAGATCAGCGATCCGGTCCGCGCGGCTCCCAGAGAGGGGGGAGGGGCGGCCCTCGGCGGGAAACTGTAGCTCTTCGGGCGCTCTCAGCCAGTGGGAAACTCCCGCACAGAGGGCTCAGAGGAGCCACAGGGCTACCATCAACATCTGAGCAACCCAGAGAGCGGATAAAGAGGGGCAAACGAGAAGCCTCCCACGTCAGGGACCCAGAGGGCAAAAGAGAGAGCTCCCCCCTCCCCGCAACCCGGAGTCTGCAGCTCGACCAGATCTAGCGGTCCGAGGCAGACCTGAATAAACTGGACTGGACCCGTGGATCGCAGTGGAGAAAAGAAACAAAACAAAACAAAACAAAACTGCGGATCGCAGCAGAAAAACTGGGGCAGAGCGCAGGGGGCTTAGACTACACAGCCCTTTACCACCACACAGTGGCGGCAGGTGGAAATTGCAACCAGAGACTTCCAGGATGAGGAAAATCAAAACCAACACAGGAACCACAATGCAAAAATATATGAAATCACCAGACCAGAAACAAAATGACAAGCACCCAGAAATCAACCCCGAAGACACAGAAATCCATAAACTAAATGACAGAGATTTCAAAATAGCTATCATAAAAACACTCAACGAAATACAAGACAACACAGACAAACAATTAAATGAGATTAGGAGTTTCTTCACAAAAGAGATTGAAATCATAAAGAAAAACCTATCAGGGCTGATGGAGATGAAGAACACAATGGAGGAGATAAAGGAGAATCTGGAATCTTTAAAGAACAGAGCTGACAATATGGAGGAAAGAATTAGTACTTTAGAGGATAGGAATACAGATATACTCCAGATGGAAGAAGAGAGAGAACTAAGACTAAAAAGAAATGAAGAAAGACTCCGAGAAATATCGGACTCTATTAGAAAATGTAACATAAGAATTATAGGTATTCCTGAGGGAGAGGAGAGGGAAAGAGGAACAGAGAGCCTATTCAAGGAAATAATAGCTGAAAATTTCCCAAATCTGGGGAAGGAGCAGGAAATACCAGTAAGCGAAGCCAACAGGACTCCTATATATATTAACAGACAAAGGCCTTCACCACGACACCCAGTGGTAAGGCTAGCCAGGGTCAACGACAAAGAAACAATATTAAGGGCAGCTAGACAAAAACAAAAAATAACGTACAAAGGAACTCCCATCAGGCTCTCAGCGGATTTCTCAACAGAAACTTTTCAGGCTAGAAGAGACTGGAATGATATATTCAAAATACTAAAAGACAAAAACTTTCAGCCAAGAATACTCTATCCAGCAAAAATATCCTTCAAATATGATGGAGAAATAGTAACTCTCCCAGATAAACAAAAGCTAAGGGAGTTCATGGCCACGAGACCGCCACTACAAGAAATACTCAAGAAGGCCCTCAGGCCTGAAAACAAGAAGAGAAAGGGAACACAAAGCTTGGAGTAAGGAGAAAAGTAGCTTGGAGTAAGGAGAAAAGTAGGTAGACAAAATCAGAGAAATAGTAGATCTTTACCGGAATAGGTTAGCAACCACTTAAATACTAAACTCAAAGATCAAAGGAAGAAATTCACCAAAAATAAATTTAACCTCATCACTGTAAACACACAGCCACAACACAAGATAGAATAAGGTATAACAAGAGCAACTTAGAAGGGGAAGAGGAAAGTGACTGAATTGACTTAGTATAAGGAAATAGGAGGCTATCAGATAATGGACTATCTCATACAGAAGATTTTTCGCCCAAACCTCAAGGTAACCACTAAACAAATAATCAAATTAAAACCACATATGATAAACAAAGAGAAAACTAGAAGAATCATAAGACAGAACAACCAAACTGAATAGGCAGTCCAAAACAAATGGGACAAGAAACAAAGGAAATGCAAAAGAACCAGAAAATAAGTGACAAAACAGCAACATTCAACCCTCATATTTCAATAATTACCCTAAATGTAAATGGATTGAACTCTCCAATCAAAAGATACAGAGTGGCAGGATGGATTAAAAAGCAAGACCCAACAATATGCTGCCTTCAGGAAACACATCTTAGCACTAAAGACAAGCACAGGCTCAGAGTGAAAGGATGGAAGACAATACTCCAAGCTAATGGCAAACAAAAGAAAGCAGGTGTTGCCATACTTATATCAGACAAAGTAGACTTCAAGATAAAACAGGTTAAGAAAGACAAAGAAGGGAAATATATAATGATAAAAGGGACACTCCATCAAGAAGACATATCACTTATAAATATATATGCACCCAACATAGGAGCACCAATGTACATAAAACAACTATTAACAAACCTAAAAGGAGAAATCAACAACAACACAATAATAGTAGGGGATCTTAACACCCCACTTACAGCAATGGATAGATCATCCAGACAAAAAGTTAATAAAGAAATATTAGACTTAAATGAAAAATTGGACGAGATGGACCTAGTAGACATATACAGAGCACTCTACCCAAAAACAGCTGACTACACATTCTTCTCAAGCGCGCATGGAACATTCTCTAGAATAGAACATATGTTGAGAAACAAAGCAAGCCTCAATAAATTTAAGAAGATTGAAATCATAACAAGCATCTTTTCAGACCATAAGGCTATGAAACTGGAAATGAACCAGGAAAAAAAAACTGGGAAAGTGACAAAAATGTGGAGATTAAACAACATGCTACTGAACAACCAATGGATCATTGATGAAATTAAAGGAGAAATCAAAAACTATCTGGAAACAAACGAAAATGATAACATGCCATATCAAACCATATGGGACGCAGCAAAAGCGGTCCTGAGAGGGAAACTCATAGCGATACAAGCCCACCTTAACAAACAAGAAAAAGCCCTAATAGGCAACCTTAAATTACACCTAACAGAACTAGAAAAAGAAGAACAAACAAAGCCCAAAGCCAGCAGAAGGAGAGAAATAATAAAAATCAGAGCAGAAATAAATGATATTGAGACCAAAAAAACAGTAGAAAGGATTAATGAAACAAAGAGTTGGTTCTTCGAGAAGATAAACAAAATAGACAAACCCTTAGCCAGGCTAACTAAGAAAAAAAGAGAAAAGGCTCAAGTAAATAAAATTAGAAATGAAAGAGGAGAAATTACAAAGGATACCATGGAAATACAGAGGATTATAAGAGAATACTATGAGAAATTATATGCCAACAAATTGGACAATCTAGAAGAAATGGATAAATTCTTAGACTTATACAACCTCCCAAAATTGAACCAAGAAGAAATGGAGAATCTGAATAGACCAATCACAAGTAAAGAGATTGAAATAGTAATCAAAAAACCTCCCAAAAAATAAAAGTCCAGGACCAGATGGCTTCTCCAGTGAATTTTACCAATCATTCAAAGAAGATTTAATACCCATCCTCCTCAAACTATTCCAAAAAATAGAGGAAGATGGAACACTTCCTGAATCATTCTATGAGGCCAACATCACCCTGATACCGAAACCAGACAAAGACAATACAAAGAAAGAAAATTACAGGCCAATATCGCTGATGAACATTGATGCAAAAATCCTCAACAAAATATTGGCAAACCGAATACAACAATATATTAAAAAGATCATACACCATGATCAAGTGGGATTTATACCAGAGACGCAGGGATGGTTCAACATCCGCAAATCAATCAACGTGATACATCACATCAACAAAACAAAGAATAAAAACCACATGATCATCTCAATAGACGCAGAGAAGGCATTTGACAAGATACAACATCCATTTATGATAAAAACTCTCAATAAAATGGGAATAGAAGGAAAGTACCTCAACATAATAAAGGCCATATATGACAAACCCACAGCTAACATCATACTCAACGGGGAAAGACTGAAAGCCATTCCTCTGAGAACAGGAACGAGGCAGGGCTGCCCACTCTCACCACTCCTGTTCAACATAGTACTGGAGGTTTTGGCCAGAGCAATTAGGCAAGAAAAAGGAATAAAAGGAATCCAAAAAGGTAACGAAGAAGTGAAACTCTCACTATTTGCAGATGACATGATTGTATATATAGAAAACCCTAAAGAATCTGTTGGAAAACTGTTAGAAACAATCAACAACTACAGCAAAGTTGCAGGGTACAAAATCAATCTACAAAAATCAGTTGCATTTCTATATGCTAATAATGAACTAACAGAAAGAGAGCTCAAAAAGATAATACCATTTACAATTGCATCAAAAAGAATAAAATACCTAGGAATAAATCTTACCAAGGAGGTGAAGGACCTATACAATGAGAACTACAAGACATTATTGAGGGAAATCTACGATGACATAAAGAAATGGAAAGATATCCCATGCACGTGGATTGGAAGAATAAACATAGTTAAAATGTCTATATTACCTAAAGCAATCTACAGATTCAATGCAATCCCAATCAGAATCCCAATGACATTCTTCACAGAAATAGAAAAAAGAATACTAAAATTTATATGGGGCAACAAAAGACCCCGAATAGCTAAAGAAATCCTAAAGAAAAAGAACAAAGCAGGAGGCATCACAATTCCTGACTTCAAAACATACTACAAAGCAATAGTAATCAAAACAGCATGGTACTGGTACAAAAACAGACACACAGATCAATGGAACAGAATTGAAAGCCCAGAAATAAAACCACACATATACGGACAGCTAATTTTCGACAAAGGTGCTAAGGACATGCAATGGAGAAAGGAAAGTCTCTTCAATAAATGGTGTTGGGAAAACTGGACAGCCACATGCAAAAGAATGAAAGTGGACCATGTGCTATCGCCATTCACAAAAATTAACTCAAAATGGATCAAAGACCTGAAGGTGAGACCTGAAACTATAAAACTCATAGAAGAAAATATAGGCAACACACTATTTGACATTGGGTTTAAAGGAATCTTTTCGGATGACATGCCTACCCAGACTAGGGAAACTAAAGAAAAAATAAACAAGTGGGACTTTATCAGACTAAAGAGCTTTTATAAGACAAATGAAACCAGAATCAAGATGAACAAACAACCAACCAGCTGGGAGAGAATATTTGCAAAACATACATCTGACAAGGGGTTGATCTCCATAATATATAAAGAACTCACACAATTGAACAACAAAAAAACAAACAACCCGATCAAAAAATGGGCAGAGGAAATGAACAGACACTTCTCCAAGGAAGATATACAGATGGCCAATAGGCACATGAAAAGATGCTCAACATCACTAATCATCAGGGAAATGCAAATCAAAACAACACTAAGATACCACCTCACGCCCGTTAGAATGGCTATAATCACCAAGACAAAAAACAACAAATGTTGGAGAGGATGTGGAGAAACAGGAACCCTCATACACAGCTGGTGGGAATGCAAATTGGTGCAGCCTCTATGGAAAACGGTATGGAGATTCCTCAAAGAATTAAAAATAGAGATGCCCTATGATCCAGCCATCCCACTACTGGGAATCTATCCAACGCACCTGAAATCAACAATCCAAAGAGGCTTATGCACCCCTATGTTCATTGCAGCATTATTCACCATAGCCAAGAAGTGGAAGCAACCTAAGTGTCCCTCGACTGACGATTGGATTAAGAAAATGTGGTATATATATACAATGGAATACTACTCAGCCATAAAAAAAGACAAAATAGTCCCATTTGCAACAACATGGATGGGCCTGGAGAGTATTATGTTAAGTGAAATAAGCCAGAAAGAGAAAGACAAACACTGTATGATCTCACTCATATGTGGAATATAAACCAACACATGGACAGAGAAAACTGGACTGTGGTTACCCGGGAAGTGGGGGTGGGGGGTGGGCACAAAGGGTGAAGGGAGTCATATATGGGGTGACGGACAAACAAAAATGTACAACCCAAAATTTCACAATGTTAGAAACCATTAAAATATCAATAAAAATAAAAAAAAAAAAAAAAATTCAGGCCCTGAACATAAAAGGAGTAGCAGACACTTGTTTAAGCTGAGAAGAAGGGGGAAATAAAAAGCTGTTTTCTTTATTTTGCATGCTGTGTAAAATTTATTTACAATTCTGTCATAGTTTTGCCTTCTCTTTTGACTTAAGTGCCACTAATTTTTATTATATTTAGCAATAATACATCTGTCACATTGGGTTTTTATCCAGCACTTGCTGATGTTTACAGACATTTTACATGGGGGCCTTTCAATGATCAAGCAAATGCATGTTGAATTATAGGGCAGGGCAATATATTAGTCTTAGAGTTGGACTAACTAAAAGTAGTTTAGTCAAAGACATCACACAATTTTTTCCTAGATACTGCTCATCAAAAGAGATCTAGGCAATCCCAGAACTGGTTCAATTTTTATCCAAAGATGTATAAGAGAAATTTATTTTTCTTTCTTATTCATAGTGTTCCTGTATCCAATTCAGGAAAGGAGAAAAAAGTTCCCAATTTTATTTCTGTGAATTAAAAAAATTATTACAAATAAAGTATTGCAAAATATAAACAAACTACATGTACCATGTGCAAAAAGTTTGATTTCTCTGTCATAGCAAAATTCTCTAAATAAATTAAAACTAACAGTAAATATAATTAATGAGTATTTTCTATATTCTAAGGGCTTTACGTATATTAACTTGTTTAATCTTCCCCAAAAACTTATAAGATAGATATGATTACTTAGTCTGTCTTACAGATGAGGAAACTGATTAATAGGAGGTTAAGTGAAATGTTCAAGGTCATTCCAAGGGACTGGAGAACCAGGATTCAAACCCAGGCAATTGGACTCCAATATTGGTACTCATAACCCATCCATTATACTTAAGTAATATCCATAACAAACAGTTTGCAGGTGTTCAGAGAACTCACCACTGAAAGAAGACTCCAAAGTGACTCAAATGAAACTTTACAAAGCAATAGAAGAAATCCTATATCCCCACCAAGTGAAACATGGTTTTATATCTACCCAATTTTAAGTTCAGAAGTTTCTAGAGGCACTGATTCATTTTTTTGCTAGTATGGAAGGTATGTTTTTAACCAAGTGTTTGCATCTCTATTTATGGTGTACTGCTACTAACGTAACAGAAAAGTGCCCAATACCCTCAGAAATCTCAAGGAGACTATCCCAAAGGCCTTTTGAAATAAAATCAAGATTTCTATTTTTCTTTTTTAGAAGCTAATTCAGTGAAGTTTTCTAAAAAGGAGAGCATGAGAAAAACAGTATTGTTTGTATGGTTATATCAAATGCTGGTTATCCACTATTATTATTAGTGTTATTGTAAAACTTTAAATTGATTATTTATCATATAGAGATATATAGAAATAAGAATATGGATAAAGATAGAGATGGATATATAAATATACTTACAGGTAGACAGAAATATATGATATTGATAGATACACAATTGATAGATAATAGATTTAATAAACAGTTGGATGCTCACCACTGCATGAGGCAGGATTTATCATCTCTACTTTACAGATGAGGAAGCACAGAAAAGTAAAGTAACTTGCTCGAGGTTACACAGTTGGTAACTATCGCTAAGATTCCAACCCAGTGTTGCAAAGGCAGTGTTCTTTCTGCACTAACTTACTCTGAGATTTTTATTCCTAGAGAAGAAATGGAAAGAGGAACAGGCAACAGGTACAGTGAAAGACATAGCCCTTTGCCTCTCTCTCTTCATGGTGCTGTAGAGAGTGAGAAAAGTGAATGTGGGCTCTCATAAATGCTAATGGTAAATCTTTGGGCGTGTATGTACTGAGGTACATACACTGAGGTACGTCCACTGGGAATATAAATGAGGTGAGAGGCAGGCTGGGGATTCGCCTGCGACTGAGGTAAAGCTGGGGCAGGGAACCATGAAGGGAAGTAGCAGATGTCAGGATTTTTCCTTTTCTTTTTCTTTGCCACTTTAAATGGCTCTAAGATAAGGCTAGAAGTAAAGAGAGGGATTGAGAATTTAGCTTCAGCAGCTGAAATGATTAAAGGAAAGGGAGAAAAAAACTGAAGACCAACAAAGAACAGTAGAATAAAAAGGTATTGACTCTCGTGGCCACCCAATGGGAGGAGAGCATTCCTGTCCATGGCATAAGTGGGCATAGAATCCTTGAGTATCTTTGAAAATTGATGTACATGATGGAGAATGGCTTTAAAGCATTGGTTCCCAACTGGGTATGATTTTGTCCCCATCCCCCGGACACCTGTCGAGAACATTCGATAATGTCTGGAGACAATTTTGGTAGTCAAGATTGAGGGAGGGGTGTTACTGTCATGTTGTGGGTAGAGGCCAGGAATTCTGCTCAATATCCTGCAATGCACAGGACAGCCCCTCAAAGTACAGAATTATTCAGCCCCAAATGTCAGCAGTGTCACTGTTGAGAAGTCTTATGTTGGGGCATCTGTTATTTGTTTTTTTGCTTGTATAGACACAGGACCCTCAGAGAAAAGTTCTGGGACTGATGGAAGAAATGAAATGGCATCTGTTCTCTCCCCAGTCTCTTGGATAAATTTCTAGCTCCTGTATAGAAAGGATTTAGAAGCTGAAAGAACTGTTTTTAGGAGAAACTTTGGGAGCCTATGAATAATAGCACCTCTGTTTGGGGTTCCAAGAACCAAATACAAACAAAGATTGGGGAAAGGTCTATTTTCCCTACTTCTACTTGGATTCCACTATGGATCTAGCATTTTAAGGATGTCTTTGGCCTAAGCATTAGTTTACTCATGGTAATCATCAATATACAGTTCTCTCAAATGACTATGAAAAGAAGACAACTTCAAGAGGGAGCTGGGGCAAGAGAGGAATAACAAGGTGGGTGGGCAATATGCAGTGACTATTGCTGGTATATGGGTGTATGAACATGTCATTTAACCCTCAATCCTCTGCCCCCATGACTGCCAGAAATACATGACGGGGGAGTTAGGAGGGTGGCTGGAGGACTTGTATAAGCAGACAGGAGCAAAAACAGGGAATTTGAGATTTCAAAGTTTTTGCGGCCACATTATGGGCACATATTAGTGACGTCTTGAAAGCTTTTGCATTACACAAGACATACAAAAATAAGACAAATGTGTGTTTGTATGTTGGGAAGTCCAGCGTAGGATTTCCTTCAAACATCACAACTAATTCAAGACCTATCCATTCAACCTCCCCTTTATCCTTGGTCTCATTATCAGGCTATTATGAACAAGCCACTCAAACATTTATGATCTGGTTTCACCACTATTCAAGAGAACTTTTTAAAATATATTAGATATAGTGGCCAAATCTCGGTCTCAAGTATCATTCTCTACTAAAGGGAACCAGGTAGGAATTGCTGGTTCCAAGGATCAGGCAGGAAAATCATAAGATGGACCTTAAGCACATTATTTGTCAGAGAGGAAGAAAGGGCTCTAAGAATGATGGGGAAATGTCAAAAAGACCCAGGAGTTAGCTTGAAGGAGCTTCCACTAGCCAAATATGAAAAAATTTGAGAATCAAAATGAATAATAATAGTAAAGGAGTATAATTCATTGATTAAATTAAGAATCCAGGAGTCCATGCTGGTACATACATATACATATGCACTTACACATATACGTATATACACGCAGATATATATCCTGCGTATGTATATACATACATATGTATATACTTATCCTGCGTATATATATCCTGCGTGCATATATATATATGTCTATATATATCTGTATACATATATATACACACATAGACATATGTAGACTTAACCACTAGGCCACTGGGACTGGCCCAAGATGTTTGTATTCTTATGGTTGAGTTTTAAGACTTTGAATATTTTACATAACAGTCCTTCGTTAGATGTGTTTTGGCAAATATTTTCTCCCAGTTTATGCCTTGTAGTCTCATTCTCTTGACACTGTCTTTTTCAGAGCAGAAGTTTGTAATTTTAATGAAGTCCAGCTTATCAATTATTTCTTTCATAGACTGTGCATTTAGTGTTGTATCTAAAGTCATCACCATACCCAAGTTCACCTAAGTTTTCTCCCATGTTATCTTCTAGGAGTTTTATAGCTCTGCATTTTAAATTTAATGTATAATCCATTTTGACTTAACTTTTTTGAAGTGTGTAAGGTGTGTCCAGATTCTTTTTTTTTTTTTTTTTTTGCATGTGGAAGTCCAGTTGTCAATGCACTATTTGTTGAAGAGACTGTCTTGGCTCTACTGTATTGCCTTTGTTCCTTTGTGAAAGATCAGTTGACTCTATTTATGTGGATCTATTTCTGGGCTCTCTATTCTATTCCATTTATCTATCTATTCTTTCACCAATACTGCACTGTCTAATGACTGTGCCTTTATAGAAAGTCCTGAAGTCAGGCAGCATCAGTTCTCTGACCTTGTTCTTCTCTTTCAATATTGTGTTGGTTATTCTCGGTCTTTAACCTCTCCATATAAACTTTAGAATCACTTTGTCAATATCTAGAATAAACTTGTGGAATTTTGATTGGTATTGCATTGTATCTATAGATCAAGTTAGGAAGAACTGACATCTTGACAATATTGAGTCTTCCTGTCCATTAACATGGAATACCTCTCTTTGATTTCATTCATCAGAGTTTTGTAGTTGTCCATATTTTGTATATGTTTTGTTAGGTTTATACCTAAGTATTTCATTTATGGAGATTCTAATGTAAATGTTATTATATTTTTAATTTCAAATTCCACTTATTCATTGCTGGTATGTAGGAAAGAAATAGACTTTTGTATATTAACCTTATATCCTGCAACCTTACTATAAACAGTTATTAGTTGCAAGAGTCTTTTCATCTATTCTTTCAGATTTTCTACATTGACTATCATGTCATCGGCAAACAAAGACAGTTCTATTTGTTCCTTCCCAATATGTATACCTGTTGTCTCCCTTTCTTGCCTTATTGTATTATCAAGGACTTGCACTGTGGTGTTGAAAAGGGGTGGTGAACAGGAATATCCTTGCCTTGTACTTGATTTTAGTGGGAACGCTTTAAGTTTCTCACTATTAAGTATGATGTTAGCTGTAGGTTTATTTGTAGATATTCTTCACCAAGTTAAGAAAGTTCACCTCTATTCCTGGTTTACTGAGAGTTTTTATCATGAATAGCTGTTAGATTTTTTCAAATTCTTTTTTTGCATTTGTTGATAAGATTGCATAATGTTTCTTTTTTTCTCTGCCGATGTAATTGATCACATTAATTGATTTTTTATTGTTGAACCAGCCTAGCATACCTGGGCTAAATCCTACTTGGGTGTGGTTTACAATTCTTTTTATAAATTGTTGGATTCAATTTGCTAATATTTTGTCGAGGATTTTTTCATCCATATTCATGAGAGATATTGGTCTGTAGTTTTCTTGTAATGTCTTTGCTGGTTTCAGTATTAGGGTAATTCTAGCCTCATAGAATGAGTTAGGAAGTATTCCCTCTGCTACTACCCTCTGAAAGAGATTATAGAGAATTAGTATAATTTCTTTCTTAAATGTTTGGGAGAATTCACCAATGAACCTATCTGGGCCTGGTGCATTCTGTTTTGGAAGGTTATTAATTATTGATTCAGTTTCTTGAATAGATATAAGCAGATTGTCTATTTCTATCCAGATTGTCTATTTCTCCTCATGTGAGTTTTGGCAGCACGTATATTTCAAGGAAATGGTCCATTTAATCTAGGTTATCAAATTTGTGAGCATACAGTTGTTCAAAGTATTCTCCTATTATCCTTTGTTATTGTGGTTTTGATTTGCATTTCCCTAATGATTAGTGATGTTGAACATCTTTTCATGTACCTGTTGGCTATTTGTATGTCTTCTTTTGAGAAATGTTATTCAGGTCATTTGCCCCCCTCCCTTTCTTTCTTTCTTTTTTTTTTTTTTTTTTGCTATTGAGTTGCATAAATTCCTTACAAATTTTAGATATTAACCTCCTATCAGATATATTGTTTGCAAATATTTTCTCCTATTTTATAGGTTGCCTTTTCACTCTGTTGATTGTTTCCCTTGCACTGAATCTGTATATCACTTTGAGTATTATGGACATTATAACAGTATTAATTCTTCCATTCCATGAACATGATATATCTTTCCATTTATCTATGTCTTTAATTTCCTTTATCAATGTTTTATAATTTTCAAGGTATGTCTTTTACCTCTTTGGTTAAGTTTATTCCTAAATATTTTATTCTTTTTGTTGCTGTTGTAAATGAGATTGTTTTCCTAGTTTTCCCAAATACTTTGTGTATAAAAACACAACAGATTTTGTATGTTGATTTTGTATCCTGAAATTTTACTAAATTCATTTATTAGTTCTAATAGTTTTACCAGATTTTTTGTTGAATCTTTAGAGTTTTCTACATAAGATCATGTCATCTGCAAACAGAGATAATTTTACATCTTCCTTTCCAATTTGGATGAGTTTTATTTCATTTTCTTGTCTAATTTCTCTGGCTAGCACTTCCAGTACTGTATTGAAAAGTAGTGGTGAGAGTAGAAATTCTTGCCAGTACCAGATCTTATAGAGGAAAGCTTTCAGATTTTCCCTATTGATTATGATGTTAGCTGTGGGCTTTAACACATGGCCTTTATTGTATGAGGTAAGTTCCTTTTATATCTATTTTATTGAGAGGTTTAATATCATGAATGGATGTTGAATCTTGTGAAATGCTCTTTCTGCGTGTATTGAGGTGATCTTATGATTTTTTGTTAATGTGTTTTATCACATTGATTGATTTGTATAAGTTGAACCATCATTGCATCCCGGGGTAAATTCTATTTGCTCACAGTATATGATTCTTTTAATATGCTGTTCATTTTGGTTTTCTAGTATTTTGCATCTGTGTTCATCAGAGATATTGGTCTGTACTTTTCTTTTTTTGTAGTGCCTTTGTCTGGTTTTGGTATCTGAGCAATGCTGACCTCATAGAACGGGTTTGAAAGTGTTCCTGCTTCTATTTTTGGAAGAATTTAAGGATTGGTATTAATTCTTCTTGGAAGGTTTGGTAGAATTCACTTGTCAAGCCATCTGGTTTGTGGCATTTCTTTGTTGGGAGATTTTTGATTACTGATTCAATCTCTTTTTTTGTTATTGGTGTATTCAGGCTTTCTATTTCTTCTTGATTCAGTTTTGGTACGTTAAACCTGTTTGGTTTTGGTAGGTTGAATTTCCATATTTCTAGGAATTTATACATTTCTTTTAAATTATCTAGTTTGTTCACATATAATTGTTCATAAGTGTCCCTCATGATCATTTTTATTTCTGAGGCATCCATTGTAATGAGCCATCTTCTTTCATTTCTGATTTTATTTTCGTCTTTTTTTGTTAGTCAGTATAAAAAGTTTTCTCAATGTTATATATCTTTTTAGGAAACCACTTTCATTTCGATTTTTTCTGTTGTTTTTCTAGTCTCTGTTTCCTTTATTTCTGCTCTAATCTTTATTATTTCCTTCCTTATCACTTTGGGTTTAGTTTGTTCTTTGTTTTATTTCCTTGAAATGTAAATTTAGGTTGTTTATTGACATCTTTCTTCTTTAATGTAGGCATTTATCATGATAAACTTCCCCATTAGTATTGCTTTTGCTGCATCCCATAGGTTCTGTTGTGTTCTCATTTGTCTCAAGATATTTTTAAAAGTTCCTTTTGATTTCTTCCTTGACCCAATAGTTATTCATGTGTGTGTTGTTTAGCTTCCATGTATTTGTGAATTTTCCATTTTTCTTGCTGTTATTGATATCCAGTTTCATTCCATTGTAGTCAGAAAAGACACTTGGAATGATTCTAATCTTCTTAAATTTGCTAAGACTTGTTTTGTGACCTAACATGTGATCTACCTTGGAGAATGTTCAATATGTTCTTGAGAGGAATGTATATTCTTTGCTGTTAAGTGAAAAGTTCTACATGTCTGTTAGGTCTATTTTGTGTATGGTATTGTTTTAATCAGTTGTATCTTTATTGATTTTCTGTCTGGACTTCTATCCATTATTGTAAGTGGAGTATGGAAGTCCCCTGCTATTATTGTGTTGCTGTCAACTTTTGCCTTTGGATCTGTCAATATTTGCTTTATATATTTAGGCACTCTGATGCTGGGTGCATATATATTTATAATTATTATACCTTCCTGTTGAATTGATGTTTTAATCATTATGTAATGATTTCTTTGTCTCTGAAGAGAGTTTTAGACTTAAAGTCTATTTTGTATAAGTATAGTCACTCTTGCTTTCTTTCAATTACCATTTGCATGGAATATTTTTTCCATTTTTTCACGTTCAGCCAATGTGTGTCTTTAAATCTAAAGTGAGTCTCTTGTAGGCAGCGTATCACTGGATCTTGTTTTTTACCCATTCGGCCACTGTAGGACTTTTGATTGGTGACTTGAATTCATTTATTTTAAGGTACTTATTGATAACAAAATGGTAATAGTAAG
The DNA here is from genome assembly GCF_020826845.1 of Diceros bicornis minor. Lineage (NCBI taxonomy): Eukaryota > Metazoa > Chordata > Mammalia > Perissodactyla > Rhinocerotidae > Diceros > Diceros bicornis. Next base: position 27,857,542 of record NC_080741.1, read on the forward strand.
TTCTTATTTGTTTGCTTTCTATTTATTCTGCAATTGTTTTGCCCCTCTCTTTCTCTCTTGCTATCTTCCTTTATTATTTGATAGTTTTTATAGTGATTTGCTTTGAGTCTTTTCTCTTTCTCTTTTGTCTATTATAGGTTTTTTTCTTTATGATAAGCTTAAGATTTGCATAAAATGTCTTATAGTTATAACCTTCTATTTTAAGTTGACAACAACTTAACTTCAATCACATACAAAAACACTAGACTTTTATCCCCACACACATTGTGTTCTTATCATCAGAGATTATTCTTTTTTTTTTTTTTAGAATTTTTTTGTTGATGTTTTAATAGTTTTTAACATTGTGAAATTTTGGGTTGTACATTTTTGTTTGTCCATCACCATATATATGTTTCCCTTCACCCCTTGTGCCCACCCCCCACCCCCACCCCTATAGCCCCTGGTAACCACAATACAATTTTCTCTGTCCATGTGTTGGTTTATATTCCACATATGAGTGAGATCGTACAGTGTTTGTCTTTCTCCTTCTGGCTTACTTCACTTAACATAATCCCTCCAGGCCCATCCATGTTGTTACAAATGGGACGATTTTGTCTTTTTTTATGGCTGAGTAGTATTCCATTGTATATATATACCACATCTTCTTGATCCAATCGTCAGTCGAGGGACACTTAGGTTGCTTCCACTTCTTGGCTATGGTGAATAATGCTGCAATGAACATAGGGGTGCATAAGCCTCTTTGGTTTGTTGATTTCAGGTTCGTTGGATAGATTCCCAGTAGTGGGATGGCTGGATCATAGGGCATCTCTATTTTTAATTCTTTGAGGAAACTCCATACCATTTTCCATAGAGGCTGCACCAGTTTGCATTCACACCAGCTGTGTATGAGGGTTCCTGTTTCTCCACATCCTCTCCAACATTTGTTGTTTTTTGTCTTGGTGATTACAGCCATTCTAATGGCCGTGAGGTGATAACTTAGTGTTGTTTTGATTTGCATTTCCCTGATGATTAATGATGTTGAACATCTTTTCATGTGCCTATTGGCCATCTGTATATCTTCTTTGGAGAAGTGTCTGTTCATTTCCTCTGCCCATTTTTTGATCAGGTTGTTTGTTTTTTTGTGGTTCAGTTGTGTGAGTTCTTTATATTTTATGGAGATCAACCCCTTGTCAGATGTATGTTTTGAAAATATTTTCTCCGAGCTGGTGGGTTGTCTGTTCATCTTGATTCTAGTTTCGTTTGTCTTGTAGAAGCTCTTTCAGAGATTATTCTTTTTAAATTGAGTTTGTACAATACTTTATATGCTGTGTGTTCGCAGATTCTTTCTTCTGCTTGGTCAAGTGTTGTTGAAGATCTTTATTGCATTTTTCATTTCATTTATTGTATTCTTCAGCTCCAGAATTTCTGTTTGGTTCTTTTTTATGATTTCTATCTCTTTGTAGAACTTCTCATTTTGTTCATCTATTGTTTTCCTGATTTTGTTGTCTGTCTGTGTTCTCCTGCATCTCTCTGAGCTTCCTTAAAACAATTATTGTGATTCTTTGTCAGGCAACTTGTAGATCTCCATTTCTTTGGAATTGATTACTGGATATATATTATTTTCCTTTGGAAGTGTCATGTTTCCTTGATTTTTTTGTGTTTCTTGTCTTTCTATTGATATCTTTGTGTTTGAGGTAGCAATGACCTTTCTTGACTTTACAGACTGGCTTCGTTACGGAAAGACCTTCACCTATGTGTGGGTGTGAGGGTACTGGCTGGTTGAGATGTGGCAGCTCTGACTCAGTTGGGGGGTGCACCATTGTCTCTGGCTCCAAGGAGGTGCATAGTGGGGAACCTCAGCAGCCGAAGCTGTGGGTGTTTGTGACAGCAGCAAGGGCTGTTGGGATCCTTGGTGGGAAAGCCTTCCCTCATGGGGGCGACTGGCAGCCAAGAGGATCTCCCTGGCACTCTCTTGGTCTGGCTCGCAGGCATGCATGTAGTGGCACTGCAGTCCAGGGCATCTGCACATGTGGAATGGCTGCAGAGCTGGGCTCCAGGTCATGCACATAGTTGTGCAGGGGTGGGAGTGGATTGTGGCTCTTGTCCTAAGTGGCACCAGGGTGGCTCCTTCTCCAGGGGAGTGCAGCAGCGTGGACTCTGGGCAGCTCTGTCAGCTGGGATCAGCAGCAGCAAAGACTGTGGGAGTCCTCGGTGGCAAAAGTTGCGGGTGTTCTCAATGTTGGTGAGGGCTTCTGGGGTCTTCCTGACCTCCTTTCTCCCGTAGAGGGAGGTCACACCATGGAGATCCCTCTTGTTGCCAAGTTGTGCCAGATTGGGGAATGGGGTGACACAGGCGAGATACTTTCTTCACTTTTCTATGAGGCCATTCTCTGTATTTTCGATCCTCCAGGTTGTTGTATGTTCTTCATTGTGCTCCCACAGCTCTTTTCAATGTAATGTAGTTGTGTATTCATTATTTTTGTTGTTTTTCTTTTTGGTCGGGGGGGGGATGAGCATTGAGACCTCCTAGTTAACCATCTTGCTAACATGTCTGAATTACCCTTGAAATTTTTCTGTAAGTTTGAAATTATTTCAAATTTAAAAGGTACCAAAATAAATGAACAAAAAACGTTAGTTAGAAGACTTTTAATGATCAATTGTCAGGGGCCCAGAAAATGCACTAGTGACTGAAGACTTCGTGTTTGTAGAAAAAACATTATGTCTTTCACCTCGTGACTGAGTCTAGAAACACCTAAATGTATTTGCAAGGATATTCTAGAATGGTATGCAAACTAATATAATGCCTGAAGACATTAGCTTCACTGTTAAGCAAAAATGACTCATTCTAGGCCTTGCTTTCTCCATCTTTACAATGAGGTTAAGCAGCAGCACAAACCACCTAGCATTACTAAGAGGATAAAATTAGGCAAAAGAAGTAAAGTGCCTGACACATGAGTACTGGCTGTTATTTTGTTATCCCAAACATATCCCAATGTATTTCTTAGCTTGATAAGAGTATAAGCAACTTAGAAAAGAAAAACAAATGTTTTTATAATAAAGACAGTAAAAGGATAAAATATTTTTCCCTAGAAGAAAAAAAATAATTAATTTACTTTTTAAAAACACATTAAAGTAATAGGTATTACTTCAGCACGCAACTGAGCACGCCTTATTACACAACTCCAGAATGAGACAAATGAGTGTCTAGAATTAAGTCATACGACACGTCTCTACGAGCCAATCTTAGCCTGGCATGCTGACATTATTATTTCTGAAAGGCCACACATGGATATCTAAAGAAATGATCTAATAATAACAAGAACAACAATATTATTTTCCATTTACTGGGCATATTACCCTGGGCCAGATACTTTGCATATCTCTCTGCATGGATTAGCTTCTTATAGCCTCATAAAAACTCTTTGACATGGGTATTATTATCCCATTATACAGTTGGTTGGTGTAGTTGAATTTTGAATCCTGACAATAAGATTTTATAGTCTTTGCTCTTAACCAGTATATTATATTGCCACTTTAACCACCGTTCCAGTGAATAATCAGAGCAGAGACATGGGACTCCCATGTGGGGAAGGGAGTGATACTTGGATATCTAACTTGGAAGCTTCAAGAAAGTCAGCCAGGAAGCAGCAGGACTCCAAATTCTGTGTTGGGGTTAAGAGCACAGGAATCCAGCTCTTGGACAAGATGTATGTGGAAGTAGACTTATAGTGATGATAAATTAGAATCTAGGTCTAGACAGCCTAGACTACACAGCAAATTATCAAGAAAGGACTCAAATTCATGAAACAAGGCAGAATTTTGGTTTTAAGATGAGAAATAAACCATCTATACATTTGACTTTATTTCCAAGTTCTAGAACATTAAGCCAGGCCACAAGTTTTGAAGCAAGGCCATTTTGATTGGAATTTAAGCACTACCACTAAAAGGTTGTGAAATTTTAAGTTACGTAAGTTTTTCTGTCTTAGCTTCCTCACCTGCAAATAGCAGGTAATAACACCTATTTTATGGTATTATTATAAGGATTAGAGACAATTTATGTTTAAAGACTAATTTATTCTCTGGCTTTAGTAGAAAATAAATACTCACTAATAGAGATAAAGGAAGAGTCTGGATAGGTGGTACTCAACTTGGCAGGAAGCTGGATCTTTATCAGGGCCAAGTTAGCCTGGCAATACACAATAGAGTAATGGGAATAATGCAACAATTTGGACATCAAGCAGAGATTATAAAAATGAACTGCAAAAAGATTTCCCTTCCAAAATTCACTATTTGTTGTTGTCACTCATCAATTTATCCTTTTCTAGGGACTAAACCCTAATTGGCTTCTGGAAATGAACTCTTCTCTACTCTTAATCTAGGTGATGTGAGTGGAACTGACCATTCTTCCTCCTTAGGAGACAGACTTGAGACTATACCTCACCCAATCAGAACATTACGCACCCCTGGCTGCAATGAATGATTTGCATAGGCATGTGACCCTTCCAGAGCCTATAGGGTGCCTAGAAGCTTTCTCTAAGACTTTAAGTCAGAGTTCATGGTCCTTTATCACTAAACTGTGAACCTGAGAGGGTGTATGGTCTGGAGTTATGACTTTTGGGAGAGAACTTGTCTTAGAATGGAGCCAACTCCAGAGAAATGGAGTCCAGAGATGAAGAAAAGATAACAAGATCCTGGTAACATTTTTTGAACACTAGCATTAAACTGTGCCTGAAATTAATCCTACTCTTTGATTTTCTACTTATGTGGATCAATACACTCTTTTTTTTGGCTCAAACCAATTTGGGTCAGATTTTCTATGACTTACCACTTGAAGATTCTAAACTAACACATTCCTCACACCATATAAAAGGAAAGCAAGAAATGCAAACCTCTTTCATTCACCAGTTCTTTTCTTTCCCCTACTAAAAGTTTAATTAAAATAATCAGAACTTTGAATATGGGTATAAGCAGTAACACATTCTCATGCTAAGTGTACCTTTAAGCACATTCTTGTGTTATTTTATATGCAGAGATTTATTAATTATTTTATTCTCATATACATTATGTACATGCACAGGTACAATGAAGTAGAAGAATCTGTGTAAATAATTTTTACAATTATTGGGTAATAAATTATTGAAATACCATCTTTTGAATAAGCCATTGGTTTTAACAGGTTCTAGTTGATATCTACAACAACAGTGAAAGAAATCTATTGGATGTATACTCAAAATTAGTCTGCAGTAAACATACCATGTTATACTTCTGAAAGAAGCTTCTTTGATTGAACATGGAGAGGAGGGATGGAAGGAGAAAGAAAGAAAGAGAAAGATAGGGCACAAGGGAGGGAGAGCAGGAAAGAGAGAAGATGGGGGTGGGGTGAGTGGGGTGGGGAGGATGAAAGGAAGAGACACAAAAACCAAAACACCAACATCAAGTCAAGAAGAAAAATCAGCATGTAAATCTGTTTATTTTAAGCCCAATGTAACAATGCAGGAAGTAACTAAATGTGATCCCAGTAGTCTGAATGGGCCCCCCAAAAATGTTGAATTTAGAACTGGGCACAGATTCAACAGAAGAAAGGGAAATAGAGCACCCTATTTAAATTCAAAATTATTCTCCTTTTACTTTGAAAGCCTTCAATTTGTAGTAGATAAAGAAAGCCTATCCAGATAGTTTTAATATCAGAAATGGTTACAGTAAGAAATTAAGTCAAGTTATAGTACTAACACTTTTGAGAAATTCAAAATTTGATAAAGATTCGTCACTGTTTATTGACTTAGAATTAGTTAACGCACAAATAGTCATCCCAACAGGACTTAGTTCTCTAGATATGCTGCAACATTAACATTTTTTTTTCATTAACTAAACTTTTTAGAGGCTTTGATCTGGGAAGTCCTGGCCACAGGCTGTAGAGAGTAAAGTAAAACATGATTTGAGATATCCAAAACAAAAGTGAAATCAAGGCAGACCTTGTCTTTCACCTTGTCTTTCACAAGTGTCAGTCTGAAGAGAAGAGGCAGAGATGCAAAAATCTAGAGATGACTCAACAGACAGAGATGTGGCCCAGACCACACAAGACTGTTAGGAATGTAGAGTAGAAATCAGAGCTGGAGAGAATCTGTGAGCATAAAGTTGCAAATTGGGAGAAAAACATTAGGAGTATACAACCTAATCCCTACCAGGGCTAGACAGGTAAGGTGAACAAGTAAAGAAGGCAGGGAAAAAAAAAAATCTTAGTCTACCCTGTATATTCTCACTTTTGAGAGAGGATTCCTAAGACAAAATCAACAATATAAACATGATGATAAGTGGAAACTAACAATTGCCCTCATATGAAGTAAGCAATAGGGAATGGTGGAGACTGTGGAGAATTAGACAGTTCATTCATTTATTTATATGCATGTATTTAGTGTGTGTGTGTATATATATATTATAAATATATATTATAATATATAATAAATGTATGATTTTTATATATTTATATAAAATCTAAATATAATATATAATAAATAAAATATAAATATTATATATAATTTATTTATATATTTATAATATATATATATATTTATGGCAGGCACCAGCCTCCCAAAGAATTGAAGATGGCCTCCATAGTTCTCAGAAAGCATCATTTTCTCAGTCCTTGTTTTTGTCTCCTGGACTTCCATGGCTGCTCAGTCTGCAGGGCCGTTATGTTTAGGTTTCCAAGCAATCAGCATTCTGGTCCTATGGGCTGGACCCAGACTGAGGCCTTATGCCACATCTTCAGCCATGAGCCCCTTGCCTCAGCAACATTCCTCCCACTCATGCAAAGAGAGTGGGTTAGGGTGACCCCTTGTATTTTGCAGATCTAACACAACCCATAGATGCATCAGCTTCATTCGCCACTTTCAATAATGTGTTAATACTCTGTCTCTCCCACACCGACATGTCATTCACCCACTGTCCTCTTGCTATACTTTCACTCTCTTTCCAACCACTTCCAACCACTGAGGAGGTTCTTAAAAACAGACATTTATCTGAACTTCTGCCCTAACATACTTAGTTGAGCCGTAAAATTCTGCCCAAATAAGATAAGATAGATATGCCAGAATTCTCAATCTTACAACCTTGGACCAGACTCTGAATTTATTCTTGCATTTTTTATGCTCTACATTACCTGCTATGAAGCAATCAATAGAAGAGAGGGCGTCATTTAAGCAGTTTGTGAAAATTTTGATTTAATGTGTTATCATTATATTTGTTATAGTTAGCATAAAAATTAGAAGGTGGCAACTTCAGAGTTCCTGTAAATGAATGACAAGCTATTTGAAGAAGGGTGGGGCTAGAAGACTTGTCTTGAAGCTGTGCTTGCATTTTTGTGGGTAGTTATGCGGGAAGTAGGCTGATAGACATTACAGAAGGACTAACTCTTCCCCATCTCCATTCCCAATCATGTCTTAATCTAAAGTTGTCTTTTAAAGCAGCTTGCAATTTTTGAAAGTATTCCTTCTGAAATTGAGAAAAATACACTGAACGACATCTAATTGTCTCCCAGGATAAAGCTATGGTTACCATTATTAAAATCTCTTGATAGCTATGGATTTGATAGAAATTTCCTAACATTATTTCAATGACATGAGGCTAAATTCAGTGCATGTTTAAAATTCATATTCCACTATGTAAGAAGTATCTCTCATGCCTGACCCACTGATTGGTATAATTCTTGAGCTTGTATAAGATAGCTGTTCCACAATTGCCATTTGTTCAGACACCCTTGCTACAAATTTAACATGATTATTTAAAACATGATTTTCAAAATGTCCTTAGTAGTTTTTTCTTGTGCTATTAATTATTAAATGAAGTCAACAGTTAGTATGAAGTAGTTTGCTGTTTTATTGTTTGCATGGAAATGATTATTGCTCTTTTTAAACATTTTTTAATTTTGATTACATATGTCAAAGCTTTCCCATTGTTAATTTGTTTGACCATCACTGTAGTGGGAGGAAAAGAAAAAGGAAATGGGAGAATATTCCTCTAAACTGTATTTGGAAGAACTCTCACATGTAAATCTCAATAAACAGAGAAAGGTAATTATGTTTGTTTATACACACACACACACATACCTTTTACTAAGTGACAAGTAAACTCTAGGTATTACAGTCTAGGAATTTAAACCCTGTCAATAGTGAGTGAAACTGTACTTATTATAAAATGATGTGACATTTTTGATAGGTGTAAAAACCCAAGAATTTGTACATCAGTCAACGTTCTTGTTTGCCAACAACAAAAACAAGCCCTGGTTGCCTTAAGCAGAAAAGAATTTGACTAGTCGGGAATTGGTTGACTCACAGAATCAGGGAAGCACTGATAATCAGACTTAGAAAACAGAGAACGAATCTTTCAGTTAAAGATCACAGATTGAACATATCTATACGCTTACATTCATTAAACTTTAGTCCCATCTGAAACATTTCTAAAATAACAGGAAAGACTTTTAGGACAAAGCTACTCAAAACAGGGTCCTCTACACTGGTATCATTAGCATCACCTTAAACCTTGCTTAAGATATGCAAACTATTGACCCTCCACCCAGACAACTGAATCAAAATCTCTACTGGTGAGCAGGAATTTGTAGTTTCACAAGCCTTCCAGGTAATTCTGATGCAAGGTTAAGACTTGAGAATTACTGCTCTAAACCACTGCTTCTCAAATATGAGCATGCATCAGAATCACCAGCAAGGCTTGTTAAAACGCAGATTGCTAGGCCCCACCCCAGAGTTTCTGATTCAATACACCTGGGGTGGAGTCCTAGACTTTGCATTTCTAATAAATGCCCAGATGATGCTGATGTAAAAGACCTGGGGATTGCACTGTAGAATAGTGGTACTCAATTTTGTCATGGAACCCCTTGACATTCTAAAAATTTTCTAAGGAATCCTAAGAGTTTTTGTTTATCTGAGTTATATCTACCAATATTTAATTCGCTGGAAATTAAAACAGAATTTTAAACAATATTTATTATTTCTTTAAAAATAATAAGAAATTCATTACATGCTAACAAATATTTTTGAGAACTATATTTTCCAAAACAGAACAAATTGAGTGAGAAGAATGATAATGTTTTAATTTTTGAAAATCTCTTCATGTCTGCCTCCTTTGAAGATAGCTGGATTCTTCTAGCTTTTGCAGCATTCGATCTGTTACAATATCACGTCACGTAGCCTCTGGAAAACTCCACTGTACACTCAGGATAAAATGAGTGTGAAACAGGCAAATAATGTGCTAGTGTTATCATGAAATTAGTTTTGATTTGTGGACTCCCCTGATAGGGTTCCAGGACCCCCAGGGGTTCCTGGACAACACTCTGAGAACTGCTGCTCTAGACCATCGCTATTTTTTATGTTCTCATTCTTGAATTAAATTCCAGGCAAGAGCACCTGTTTGGCTGAACTCTAGATGCCAGAGGTGAGGAAGAGCAGGCATCTGGCCTATTGCATTCCTGGTAGGGAGAGGTAGAGTTCTGCTTTCACGATAATTCACATAACTGTAGTTTCTCCAAGCATAGAAAGAAGTTTCAGACACTAGTCAGCCAAAAAAAAAAAAAAAAAATCATCACAATGTTGAATTTTTACCAGAATTCATTCTGACAACCCCATGTGGCGTTGCATGGTTATATACAGAAGCACAAGCACTTACCTAAAATGAAACATTAGGTAAGAAGAGAAAACCAAGGAAGACATGGCAGGTGAGCACTACTATCATGATGATTCCTGATGTGGCATAGTACTGGATACTCAAAACCAGCCCATTAAAACAGCATCCTAGGGGGCCGGCCCCATGGCCTAGTGGTTAAGTGCGGCACACTCTGCTTTGGTAGCCTGGGTTCAGTTCCTGGGCATGGACATATGCCACTCGTCAGCGGCCATACTGTGGTGGTGACCCACATACAAACTAGAAGATTTGCACAGATGTTAGCTCAGGGAAAATCTTCCTCAGCAAAAAAACAAAACAAAACAAAAAAAACAGCGTCCATTATTCTCAGAAAAGTTGGTGGATAAAGAAATGTACCGTGAATCCTAACACAAATGTAAGATATTAGACCCCCTCATCGGGGGTAAAAAGTTTTCCTACCCAAACATGGAAATGGAAATTGTATTTTCTAATCAGAATAAGCAAATTCTCTGATCACAAGCTTTCCATTTCATTATCTATTTATAACTATTCTTTCGTTTTTCTTCTTTGAGAATTGTCCAGAGAAACATTTCATATGCATTTGTATCATAGCCTATATTTTAAACTAGTTTAGAGTCTATTTTTAAAATGGTTCGTGTCATATTGGGCATTTTGTGTGAACTACTTTGTTTTTCAAACAACTATTTCTTTTCTGACATGGCAGGGTGTGGTCATTTAATACTGTTTATACACTTCACTGCTAGTTCTGTAGTTAGAAGCTATCTTCAGTCGCAATTGACAAAGTGCCTGCAACTTAATAGCATCTTAAATACTGGTGATGTGCTATTCTAATGGAGTTGTTATTATTCTGAGCATCAGGCAAGTGGGGAAGAAACTTGTTCACAGGGCCACAGGATTGAATGATTCTCCTTCAGGTGCGTGGAGGTTGGCTTCAAGAGGAATGCAAACTAGCAGAAAGCTTCATTTATGAGCTCTGTAAGTACAAAGCTACAGAAGTAATGGACTTAAAAATTGACTCCCTTAAACAGCAGTTTCATCAGCTGACAACAGTGTGCAAAAGGGTGGAAGAAAAAGAATAGACTGTCTTTGGAAGAAAATAATGTGGCACTTCACCAGGGTATGACTAGCTGATCATAATCATCCTAGTTCATATCAAATGCAAAATAAAACCGAGGATGTGTTGAGCAGCATATTATTTTTGGTATTTGTGCAGATATTAAACAGCAAATAATATGCCATCTTCAGATTCAAAAACATAATCAGATAAAGTATACTTAACATGGTATTAGAAATTGTAATATGCTGTGATAATATGATGGTAAAATATTGGCATGGGTCATTCTCTTCAGTAAAGATGATATTTTCTCCACTTCATTTCTCCAATCGCCCCACTTTAAATCACTGAAAGACCTGAGGGGTCAATACTGTTCCCTACAGGTGAATTAATTTTCCTTAGGCATTATGACTCTGTTAGGTCAGTGTTAGTATCTTAATAAGGAGTAAATTTCAATTAGAACTTTGCTGAGCAACTGAGGCCATCCCTTTGCCTACTCTGAGATTCCAGCGTCAAGTGATCTCCAAAGCATTGAATTCACTTCATAATATTTACCTGTGAAACTCACCTGCCAAAATTCTAGAAGTCTGCAAGGATTCATATTCAGAAGGTAAAAGCTATAGCAGACCGTAAAGGCAGAAATAAGAAAATAGTGAGAAAACTCACTCCACATGATGGACTAAATGACAAGCAACAGAGTACAACTCAGGTAGGGCCAAATATATCTGCTATAGAGATTTTATATTGTTCAGTGAGTAGCTGTATTCAGGAGAGAGAGTGATATGGGATGGGATGTACACAAAAATATAATTCAACATCATCTAACAAATATTTCAGGGTAACATAAGGAAAACAGAGGAGCATAAGGCAGGTTAGACCCTTGGGGAATTTAGGATTGTGTTAAGAAGACAGGGCTAACTTCCAGAAACAGCTATAGACCATAAGAAACGATCTGTGCAAAAATGCTACCATTCCCACCCATTAACAGAGAGCCAGGTGGTGACTATTTGGAGAGAATATGTGATAATAAAATGAAAGGCAAGGCAGAGTCTTGGCCGCACTAGGTGTTAGATATCTTTACTTTGCACTACAGCTTTCATATGGAACCCTAGTTCTGCAAGCTGAGCTCCATGCGTACAAGCACATGAGCATGTGAATCCGTGACCCATAGGTTTAAATAAGTAGGTTCTAGAACTGCCAGAGAAATAATCCTAAATGAATGTCCTATCTACACATTTTCTACTAGCAACAGAATTTTCCTTTCAAAGGATATTTGTTTCTGAGAAGCCATAGAGAATAGAAACATTAATTTCCAGAAAAAGTCATTAAATATAAACAAAGGGTTACAATTATCAAGTAAAATTCATAGATACAGGAGATCTTTAATATGAAATGTTGATTCATATGCTGAAACTATGTACCTCGTAAATTGCTCTCACTTTATAAGTTGGGCTCTGGGAGGTGTCTGCAGATACCTTGCAATTCATGCAAATGACTGTCAATTGATAGCATTGTCAGGGACATGGTCTTGTGATCCAAAGAGGTAGGCACCACTTAGGTATTAATGACTCAGTCAAATATTCTAACACTCAAATTATTAATTACACTTTCCCTTTTAATATGAGACTATCAATTACTGTAGTTTGGTGTCTATTTAAATAGATACTTGAAAACAGTACAACTCGTCATACTTGGCACCTCTGAGTAGCCTGCTGTGCGTCTCCGTTCTAACCTAACCTAACACTGGTTTTGCCTGGCTTGAGAAGAGTACACTTTTTACTCACTTGGACCTCTTTGTTTTGCTATTTGGGATGTGATTGTGGCTTCAAAGCTCCAGGACAGCTAAGACTCCAAAACCCTCCACCTCTCTTCTACTGCAGACTTCCAGTCACCCTCATCTTTCCTAACTTCGAGACCTAATTAGAACTTACCATGGGAAAAGACCAATTTGCCCATCTGAGTTTTATGCTCTACTTTCTCAGGAGCCAGGAAGAGAAATAAATAAAAAATGAATGGGAGCTAACATGCTGACCTATATGAACCACCTCATGATGGACTTTCCCCAAGAAGGAAACTCTTAGAACTGTTTTACTGGCTCGTTTGGGTAGCACACGTTTATTTGAGTCAACCACATTCTACAGGGTAAACTGATGCTAATACCTTTGTGTTTGTTATTTTCTAGCATTTAATTTTTTAAAATACAATATAAAAGATTATGATAAGCGTCTAGAGTATCATTTTCTAAAACATGAATATGAAACAATTTCCCCCACAGAATTATGCATTTCTTCTGGAATTCAGAATACTACTTCCACGTCAGCCTCACCTTCAGGTGCCATTTGAAGCAATTGTCCTACTAGACAAGAGTCTTCGCATCCAAGCCCAAAATCAGATACAATTCCTTATTACTCAGACCCTCTTGATGAATCTAATGCTATAAAGAGCTCCTTCCTACAGGCAAATTCTGATTAGTTACTTTGTGAAATGCCTTCAGCAAGAAGAGAGTTTCCAGCAGGTGCGTGTACCATGCTTGTTACAAAAGAAAAAGAAATTCAGTTTCATGATAGCTCTTTCACTGAAAAGAGAAAAAAAATCTAAGTAGAACTCTGAAATATTCATAAGTATTAAAATCTGTTCTGTTAAAATGAGGAAGAATTATAGCCCAGACAGATCTACTTTTAAACTACTTTTAAAGGTCAGTTATCTCCTGTTTTGTCCTAATCAGTCACATGATTTAATCAAAGCTCAGAGATCATGTGGTGGGACTCTTATAATTCATAGAATAAACATGTCCATCATTTTATGACAGCTAAATATTTTATAGCTTAACCCAGAAATTTTGAGCACAGATTACTCCAAGAAATTACGTTTTTTGTCTGAAAAGATAAAGTCTTAACAGAATAACCATAGAGAGAAGAGTGCTCATACCTTCCCACTCCCGAATTAACAGTTATTTACCCTAAGTTTGTGGGCATGTTCTTACAATTAACTACATGCCTCTGTTTGATTGATCATCATAATAGCAAGCTTGTGGCAACATATAGAGCTGAGAATTAACTTTCTACAGGGAAAGCAACAAAAACTCAGGCCTATTAAAGAGGATTTTTCATTTTCCTGATTTTTTTTTTTTTTTCCCCTGACTTTCAATAGGCCTTGGGTTTGTTAGCCTGGCAAAGATGAACATGTCAGCTTTCATTGCAAATCACTGCCCAGCTAAAATGGGATTTTGAAAAGATGTGCCACCTGCTTCATTAATAATAACATCAAATTCTTTTTCCCTGGTTTGCTTTATAGACATATCCTTCTCGGCTCCACAAATCATTTCTTTATGCGACTGTGGATCTTAAAAAAAAGACGACTGAATTTTTATCCTCTGTCACTATGAATTACCTAAGAATAAGATACAGCAAAGTCTTTCTGCCTTAAATACAAGGAAATCTCTTCCAAAAAGGAAAAAAAGCAAAAAATAAAAAGTGGGAGGAAGGGAGGAGGAAAAAGAGTGAGGGGGGAAAGAGAAGGAGGAAGACCCTCTCTATAAAAAAATCTAAACCTATAAAAGAATTATTAGACGTGTATCAAAAGACTTAATTCTCAAAAAAAGGAAGTTTTTAATTTGATCTATTGATTTACAAGCCACTTGTATTACTGATAATGCACAATTCAGAAGTCAGAATAATATTAAAGCTCAAAGTTTTATGATTTTGCATAATCTCCCATCATGGAAAGTCAGTGCACTGCAGAACTTACATGGCACAGCTGGAATGAACTTTAGTATAACCCCAACAGCAGTTAGCTTCTCTTACGATACATGAGTTGTCTATGGTTATTATGGATGGCTATTTTTTTTTTCAATCATCAGCATTTGTCTGCTGTTTGCATGGCCCGATTAATATACGGCATTTGTTTTTCATAGGTACAGCCATCAGACTGTCACTTCTGCCTCCAGGTAGACATACACAGTTTGAGGCAATTGTTCTTTATAATTTCCATACCAACCTCTGATTGATGGAATGCCAACGCTATAAAATGTTGTCAGTAAAACAAAAACTTGGTCCAGGTGTTTTGTGATTTTTATGATCCTGACTTTCAAGGGCAAAGCACAGCCTTTGCAGTCAGGTTTCATCACTGCTCAAGGGAAAAGTGATGAAGTCTCGATGGGAAGGTACTAGAATCTTTCTTCTCAACTCATGAACTGCAGAGCAGCAGCTTTGCATTCCCTCCTGGAAGTGAAGAATCTCAGGCTAAGCCCCAGACCTGACACATCAGAATGAGCATTTTAGCAATTTCCATGGATTCAGGATGCACTTTATAGTTTGAGAAGCCTGCTAGAAATCTTGCTCCCAAGTGTGCAGTATATTCCAGTAGCTCAAAGCCCTTTCGGTGGACTTCACGACTAGCCCCTCCCAACCTGAATCCTAGGTGGTTTTAATTATGCTATTTGTATTGATGGATTAATCTCTCAGACATAATCCAGTTAAAAAAAATGACTTTCTTGTGTATGCAGTTCTTAGAACTATTCTGCCAATTAATTATCCCGTCTGATTTTGATTTTGAAATTCTTTGATTTAATTTATAAAAAAGAAAAAAAAAAACCTTTTACATGCAGTAAATCTCACCAGCCAGCATATGTGGGAATGAAAACAGTAATTTGGTGTGCCTCTAAGTTATTTAAATATGTTATTATTATTTAATTATGCATGCATTTAAATGAGGAGTTTGCAAACTTTTTCTGTAAAGGGCCAGACAGTAAATATTTTAGGCTTTGTAGGCCAAGAGGCAATATCACTTAATTTGGATCCAAATTTAGTGTTTCCTATCATCAAAACATAAAAATCATTCTTAGCTTTTGATGACACAAGAACAGACAGTGGGCAGGATTTGGCTCACAGGCCGTAGTTTGCTGATCCCAGGTCAACAATCGAAGCCGTACTTAAAGAATGAGGGCCTGAGAGCTAAGAGGTGCCATTCTGGAACAAGATCCAGGAGCCACTGCCACATTTGTTCCATAGAGATAGCAATCTAGTTATCACTGTGGCCCTAACCCCAGCCAAGGCTTTGGTCTGATAAGGCCAAGAGGCAACATGATACACTTCTATGATTTTGGAGAAAAAGGATAAGGATAACTCAGATTTAGTTATCATATTTCATTGTATTAGAAATGAATATGTAACCGCCCTGACACTCAAAGGAAGTAAGTTTCACTAAACACAAATATATGCTTCCTCTAACATAGGGAGCAAACTTACTGCATTCTGTGCAACATGAAGTGATAAGGATGGTTCATTTACAAACCACTTTAAGTACTGAATAGAAGAGAAATGTTAATGATCAATGATTTAAAAATTGTGTTCAACATTATAGCTGAGAAATTTATAATTCTGCATTTTTTCCCCCAAGAAGTATACTGCAACTTAATTAATGACAGGTCCCAAATAGGCTATGTTCCAGGTTTGAGGGAAGTGTTTTGCAATTGTCCGTAACTTTACAAGATAGTTTTAGGGGCTTCTGAAAACTCACTTTCCCACCCACATCCTTGACAAACGCTGCTAATCCATCTGAGCCCGAACCAGAGCTCTCAAACAGGCTACAAATCAATTAATCTGGCATTTGAGAGGAAGCCTATGGCCATCCTTGGGCTGTAGACACATTTTGCCAAGCATGGCGCTTAGTGCTAAAAGAAAAGATAATGCTGTGGGACATGTAGGAATGTAAATTTGACTACTGTATCAACTCTCCTCTCATCTGCGTCCGTGATCTAAAATGAGATACTGGCAGAGACTAATATAACACTGTGTATCTCAAGAATCCAGTGAGGAGTGACTCAGCTTTCTCAGGAAGTCCTGCCTTGTGCTACCTGGGCTCCAGTGGGGTCCAGCTATCACTGTGCGCTACTTCTAGTCTGTGTTGCCTAATGCCCCCTGGGAAGCAATAAATAGGGCCTATTCTAAAAGTATAGCATTGTGTACAAAAATCTAACTTTTGCAAAGACTATTTAGGTTCTGTTAAGGTGTTTATTGCTCAAATCACCTTGGGAAAAGCCCATTAGCAGATTTCTTGGCGTTTAGTAAAAACAATTACTGTTACCAAGGTGTGTAACTTTCATGTAAGGGATCTAGCTATTTTTTCCTACATGTCTGAACTCACAAGCACGTTAATGGAATCTTTGCTCTCAATAGTGGAAGGAAATAAGAAGAGAGTGAAGGAAAAAACTTTTTGTTAAAATATAACATTCTAAGACTTTTTCAGGAGAGGTGGCAGCAGGGATTATCTGTCTTGGCTGTCATTTCAGTGAACTTGACATTAATTTTTTCTTTCTGCTAGTCAAGATACTTTTTATTCTTTTTAGGTCAATTTATATGTGCCTGATGTGCACACACAAGGTTATATGGAAACACGTGAAAGTGCATTTTGCCTTTGCCTTAGAACTCCACAGTCGGCTATTCCTCTCCTGGCCCAATGTGTCAGCCCAACTCAGTCTCACTGATACTTGGATCCTAAATTTCACCCAATTTTGGTTCTGTGCTTAGATTGTCACTTCATGTCTAGCCTCTTGATATTGTGATCTGGTTTTGGACTGTCTATTCTGGCTTCAACTGTTACCCTTCAGGAAATTATTTCTAATGTTCTCTGAACAGCTCAAAGTAACAATGTCCCAAAACCTAAGCTACAAAGTAACCACCCGACCCTCACTCCTAGTCCTTTAACCAAATGGATGATAAGAGACAAAGAATGGAATCCCACTAGAGATTTTGAAACCAACTAGCTCATGACAGAGTCCATGAGCTTCAACACCATCTCTGTGGATCCCAGAAGGCTTCCAACACTTTCATTTCCAACACAAATAAAAAGCATTTTAGGATTTATTTGTTACTGGTAGACCCAGGTATTTTCTATACTCAAATGAATGGTTTCCTTCGCAACTCGACTGGCACATATGGTTCTATAGTGCTGAAACCTAAGCAGGAGTTATAGCCAATCTCTGGTTTCTTTGCAGATCTGCACAGAAACCCAGGTGAAAAGTCACAATACCTTGCCTAAACTCATTCGGCAAAGAAAGTTCACTGACAGTATCCAGTCACCAACAGTGAAAGCCAGGGACTCTGCCGTTAACAGGAAGTAAAGACAGAGGAAATGATGTGTCAACAGATCTGGATGGCTCAAAGGACAGACTGGGAAGGCAAAGGCAAAGCAAAATCTCCTCAAATTACCTTTTTGCTTTCCCTAAAAAAAGAAAATGTTATGCAAAATCTAAGTTATATAAAAGAAAACATAAGCTGAACAGCTGTTCTCTTCCATCACATAAGGATACCTCTGCCAGTTCTCTCAACCACTAACAACATGTAACATATACATTTATAATACAATCTTGGTCACATCCAGATTTTGAGATAATTTACATTGGGCGGAGACCTCATACTTTTTATACTTTTGCCCCCATTTTTGAACCCAAAAATTCCATGATCATCTGGCAAATCTGATATGCCTTCTAGAAGGCATTCTCCCAATTAGGGTGATTGATGTATTAAACTTGACAAATATTTATGGAGCTCTTACTATGGGCCAGGCACTATTCTAGACATTTGGTACTCACAATGAAGGAAACAAAGGTCTCTGCCTACAGGGAGCTTACATGCTAGTGAAGGGAGGCAGAGTGGAGAGTACCAGAGAAAAACTATAATCAGTAGAAATGATAAATTAATAAATAATGTAACATTTTAGAAGAAAAACCAGACCAGAGTCGGGGGAAGGAGAGTGCAAAGAGTGGAGAAGGATGCTGAAAGACTGTCTGTCATAGACTGTAGGAACTCATCTTTCCTTTGAACCTGTAGCTCTTATTTGTATCCACCTTGGAATTTTTGCATTAAAATATTTATTGAGGCAGTTTATCATAGTAGCCAAGCATATGAATTTGGAGTCAGATCTAAGATCCAATCCTTGGCCCATTATTTATTAGCTGTGGACTAATAAATTGGGCAAATTATTTAATATCTCTAAACCTTTGTTTCCATTAGTCTTTTATGGGTTTTGTGAGGAGTAAAGGAAATTTTTTAATTGGCACCTAAAGTAATGCCTGGATATATTAAGAACTAAATAAACAGGAAATAATATTGCCTTCTGCATACAAGGTACCCTGCACTTATAATTATTCATCCACCTGTCTTTTCCTCCTCTTGTAGATCTGCAGAGTTCCTGAGAACAGGGCTATATCCACTGGCACATCACCTAGAAGTAGGAATCCTGAATACATAAAAGATAGAAGACTTATACATTCTAGCCCAAAATCTGGGCTTGAGATTTCTTAATCAGTAAAATGAGAACTTTCTAATAAATATTTAACAAATGGATAAAACAAATGAAGGTATTAAAACTCTGTTGTGCAGGGTAGGAGCTCAACAAATGTCTCCCGAATTGAGTCAGTAAAGATTGTGACTATAATGGATTTGACTGGAGGGTATTTTCCTGATAAATAGCTGAAGTTTGTTCTCTGTAGGGAAAGGAGGATTAGACACTGATAGTCTCCTCATCTTCTCTGGGATGACAGTGATTCTTTAAAGAAGTATCTAAGATAAGACTGTAAAAGTGGTTCCTTTGCTGCAGTGAGTGAATATAAAGTTACCCAGTAACTTTCAGCAAAAGGAAAAAGAATATGATGAATGGCCCTAGCCAAATCTTTCCCTTAAACCAAGATTAGGTTCCAGGATAGCACGGGGCATTAACCTACCTAGTGAGGTTTTCAGAGAGGAGAGAGTTTGTATAAACGCCAGGTTCTGCTCATTATAATATTATTAAATAAAAAGTGGAATTTCATGGATAATGAAATATTGCTTCCTGTATAACTGTTTTCTCTCGCACTCTCCCTGGTAAACGCCTAGGGTTTCTTCTTTCTGTGCAGTCCAGATGCTGCCTCGCGACTGCGTACGTCTGTGAACCACTTCCAGACGGACCTCCACGGTCCTTACCGTTGCAATTGCCTTACCAGCTCACTGCTGCTGGCAAGTTTCTCAGAAAATAAAGATATGTTCTGGAACTTAATAATAGTCTGTCATTTTCGCAGTCGAGTCACAGCTGTGAAACATACCCAATAATGGACTAAAACTTAAAGTACAAGTAGCTTTATCATCATGTAATTGAAAGGAAACAACATGGACAGGGCAAGAAAAATTCTTGGCTAAGCAAAGCATGTGACAAGAAGAAACACCAGAAAAAAAACGGCTACAGGGCATGTCGTCATTTTAAAATTGTAGTTCTTTCCCAGAAGTAAGGCTGTAGTTTTGATTATATTTTTTAGGACATCAGAATTCTCAAATGAACATATATCATTATGTACAACTAATATTTTACGCTGATGACCCATCTGTATATCCTTGTTCAATGCTTTGTTTTTATCACGCCTCCTAGGAGGGCTCTTCATCCATTTTCTGGTTCACCTTCTCTCCAGACACATGGGGGGACTGAATGTTCTTGATCCCCTTGAGGTTAGGCATCACCATGGGGCTTTTTGGTCAATGAAATATAAGTGAAAGTAACATATGTCACTTCTGAGAAGTTTTAAAAGCCAGTTCAGGATTGTTATGTTCCCATTCCCCCTTCACGGTGATCATGGAGGCACAGGTGAGACGGAAACTCCATCACCCTCAGTCCTGTACATTAAAATGAGCAGAGCTCCATCAATGGACATATAGCACAAGTGAGAAATAAGCTTTTTTTGGTGTTTGGCCACTGAGATATTGGGGTTGGTTGTGACTCCAGTATAGTGTAATGAATCCTGATTGATATAGAGGCTTAGTTATTAATTGTAAATGACTAATTTTACAGCATTTACTGGGAACTTGGTGAAGGCCTGGGCATCCAGCATTTTAAAGTAGAACGTCTTCAGTAAAAGATTAGGATAGCACAGATCAAAGCATGTCTCCAGAGTTCTCAGCTCTGAATAGTTTTGAAGCAGAACATGATGAGATAAAGAACTCATTTCCAGCAGCAGCAAGGAGTGAAGATCATCCCTCCACTCCATCCTCTGACAATATTTCATTCAGTTAAAGACAAATGCCTCAACCGTATCAATTCTGTTTAATTCTGTTTAAAATATTTGGTGAAGGACAAGAAGCAACTGCAAATGAATAGAAAAATCAATCTGCTTTGTTGTGGCTGCGCTGGGGGAAGAGACAAAAACACCGGGCTTATGTTTGGTTCAAGGTTCCTTGAGGTAGAGCTGTGGCTGACATAAAATGCATAAAATAAGAGGAAGAGAGACAACTCATTGAGCTGTACACTAGGAAGGGTGACTCTGACTGTAGGTTAATTATACATCAATTAGATGTTTTTTAAAAAGGAAGGAGTCAAAGAAAAGGACTTGGATAAAGAAAAAACAATGTAGGAAAAATGTTTCAATAATAATAATACTAGCTCCAAAGGAAAAAAAAATCCATTATCTTTTCTCATCTGAACAGCTGGAATAAAATTTCTCTTATTAGTTTAAAGAGAAGCAATAATCATCTTACACGTAAGCAAGCTTGATGGAACTCAAGATAGAATAAATACTAGCTATTAGAAGAACATATCCCTTAATGGAACTTCAAATATTGCTGCCTTTTGGAGGAAAAGGAGGGTGGGGACATTTAAGAACAGATCACTAACCTATGGCTCAGAGTTGTGAGCATCTGTAAGTTTGGAGAAGAAAGTGTCTCGCAGGTTTGTGTGCTGGTGAAGAGATGTAGTTTTAGTTCTCATTGTTTTACAAAACTATCTACTCCCCAGGAGTTCTAGGAAAGCTATGAGAAGCCCCATGGGGCCCATATGTTATTCCTTCACTGCTTCTCAGGAAGAAGAATTAAGTTTCGCATATTGCTCCGACATGTGTTTCCTTATTAGCATTCAGAATTGAGAATTTTATCTTATAATTATTCCAGCAAGTAATTTTCTGAAGTTGATGACTCGGAGGATAAAACAAATATGTTTTGCAATTTTGCTTTGCAATTTTATTTTTACTTTTATGAAAATATTGGGTACATGAATCACACAATGCTAATAAAACCTCACCCCTTTCACCACATCTAATTTGTGTTCTCAACCTCATGTTATAGAATGCTTCCTTAAAAATGCTTTAATGAAAAATATTATAAAATATATAGATTGCTATGTTGATTTCTACTTCAGAAATCCATATATTTGTCATATTTATTTTTTAAAAAACTTTCTAATAGCCTGCATGAGTACATGGTATTTAAAATGAACACCTCAAAATATCTGGTAACTTTGTCCAAAATATTATCTCTTAGAAGCTGTCAGCCATCCATGTTAAGAGTTCATAAGAAAATAGTCTAAAATCATATGAATTTTATATGAGAAAAATAATAATAATAATACCAGACTTTCACAGGCACAAATTATTTACTAAAATTTTTGAGCTACAAAGGATCTTAGAAATCAATTAGCACGAACCTCTGTATATTTGACTTGCTGACCTAGACTCAGGATGTGCACAAAAGTGTTAAGTCCTCAAGTGTAATATTCACACATAATTTCTTCCGGTAATTAAATAATAAGGATGTATTAGACCCAGGAGAACTCTTTTAATGAAGTGTGTGACTTCCTGACATGCTTCGGTCTGTGCTTTAGGAATATGGAAGAACAAACTGTAAACTCCTCCAGCAGTCTTTAGTCAGAAGGGGGCAATCAAAATTTTAAAGGCTGACCTGGTATAGCATATTGTTATAAAATTAATAGTGACAGCCCTAATGAAATCTTTTAATGTGATGATTAAAAAGGTCCTAAGAAATAAAGTGCAAGTATAATTTAAAAATGCATTCTCAGCCCTGGAGAAATGAAGGCTAGGCAAATGGTCTGAGTTTTTAAAACTTTCTTTCATTAATAATATCTCACATTGTGTAGGCATTTATCTTTTCCAAAGCACTTTCATAACTTCCACCTAACTGTGTCCTTGCACCATCTCTGTTGAGCAGCCATAGAGGGAATAACAATTTGCATTTGCCATTGGAAAAACTGCTTCCAAAAGGGCTTATGAAGGGACTTGCTCAAGGTCAAGGAAATCAGTGGGGGAACTAGCCCTGGAAACTGTATTATGCAACTCCAAACCCAGCCCTCTTCCACACAGACAAACCAGTTCCAGTGGGTAATAATATCTCCTGCTCAGTGATAACCATTTTCCTAAAGAGGATTGCATTCTATTCTGGGAGCCACCACTTAAAGTAAGAAAGATGAAACTTGGAGAAGGTTTGAAGACAAATAATAAAAATGATCCATGTTTGAGAAATACGTCCTAGAAAAACAATGCCCTGAAACTGATTTGTTGGGAAATGTTAGCCTTAGGCAAAAGACCAAGAAAGGACTTGCTATCATTAACAAACAACACACACCTTTTTCCATTTAAAATTTGACAGAATGGCAAAGTATATTCATCAGAAGATAAGGTCATGTTGTGTTGCTGAGACTATACGAGGATAAGAATTACCAGATGCCTGTATTATTAAGTGGTTTATACCAATCAGTTCCTGAGAGATTGTAAAGGCTGAGTAAAGAGTGCAGTCAATTCGAGTATAATAGACGCCAAAGTCAAAAGGATGCATTCGGTAACTCTTACCCGTGATAGTTCAAAGCTCCATCACCTATAAAGGAGACTTCAGTTTAAGTGGAATGGAGCCTCTCTTGAGTCACACTGAAGTTTGGTCACTCAGCTCCACATAGAGAGACATTCATTCAGAATTTCCAGAAGTCCCCAAAACTAGCAAAAACCAGCAGAAACTTGTAGAATCTGCACAAATTTCTATCCAGGCATGCATACATAAGATAAGCATACACGAGATAAGTTGATAGTACCAAACCAGTTCTTTTTATATTTGCAACTGACCTGGGAACACAGCATGGCAGCTGAATACATGTTCACAGCAGTCACCTTAAGTTTCAAATGCTTATAACTACAGTGACCAACAAGTCCAACAGAAGTATTTTATATGAAAGGAATTTTTAAAAGATAGTGACATCTTATTCTGAAAACAAAATACAATAAGAAAGTTAAAAAGACTCACATGTTTTTCCAACTCTAGGCATCATCATCCTGACTAACTGCCAAGAAGAAGCCAGTCAATTCAGGCGTCATCATATATAACCCATATGCAATGATATATTATGTTAGAACATTCTGAAGATGGCGATAGGATATGTTGAAAATGACCAATCTGCTCTTTAGAATACGAACTGTGAGGCAGTTCATTATACACACACGACTATACAAAATGAACTTGAAACAATAGGTTTGCAATCGGTTTCCAGTCCCTCCCTAAAGAACTTGTGCATCCCCTTAACTACATGCCTAAAAGAATAAATTTAGTTAATTTAAGATATTTCTGTACTCCATAACTCAGATCTTAAGTGCTGATGGTTTACTGAGTTCCAAGGAAAGATTAAAATACTGACTTACTGATTGATTTGCTAAGCCCAGTAATGACTGTGGTGATATGACTCTCTATTCTCATCTAACCTGGACATTCTTCATATTCTCTATCTATCGCAGGGGCATATTAAATTAGGTTAGAAAAAGCTCTAAGAAAGTACTTTTTCCACTCTAAAATGCTATTAATTTTAAGATTCACCACCAATTTAGTCAATAGTGGGGTCTTAGTTGTTTTTGGCTTTGGCTTTCTTTTAGGGGGAGTGGGAACTGACACTGTGCAAATTTGTACACTGTGAGATTCATCCTCATATCAGAACTGCTTAAAAGTATCCAAGGTACTTCTAGAATTGAAGAACCATGGTACTTCCTGCTTAGAATTGAGTTGAAAATAAATCATCCATTCTGTTGTACCCCATTGCTTTCTAAATTGTATAGAAATCTCTATCCCAATACGAGAGTTCAGACCATGGCTAGTACCCCATTCCACACTAAATATTGTGATCATTGTACTGGGCTAGATGGATCCCATGCAGAATTATTGTAATATCTTAACAGAATGTACCTACTATTTCTGTTCCTAAAGCCTCTTCTGTTATTTCCTCACATTTCTCCTTCACTTAAAGATCAAGTTTTAGCTAGAAATGGTTTGTCAAGAGATGGGCAGAGGCAAATAATATGTTGTCATTTTATCAGTAATGATACAGTCATTTACTGTAAGGTGATTATACTTACCTTACAGGATTGATGTGAGGATTAAACAAAATAATATAGCACATGAGCATCTAGCATGGAGTTAGACATTTAATAAGCAATCAGTAATTTGTAGCAACTGTGAGTTTCCCTCACATTCCACACCTCCTCCAAAATTTCCTGTAAAATTCCTTCCATTTCCCTGTGGAGCCCACCATTTGTCCAAGAATTCTGTATCATAAAAGTCCCAAAGCACTGCTCTGGCAGTAGCAGAGCCCTTCTTCCTTCCCTCCTCAACAAGGGAGAAAAAGAAAATGAGCCAGCAAGGCCAGAATCCTCTTCTGTGGGTGAATGAAGGAAAGAATGGGAATACCCGAGCACTCATATACGTTTTGTCTATCCTATCCCTGTGAGGGCTGGTCTCATGTAGGCCATGGAGACTGTGACGAACAAGACAAACCCAATCACTATCCCTCAGAGTTCAGATTCCAGGCTGTAACAGTTACTCAGCACGGCAAGTTCATAGCATGAAACATAACTTAGTCCATGTTTGTGTGTGGTGGTGGGAGGGCTTAGGGAAGGATGGTCAAGGAAAGTTGTTCTGAGTAAGACATATTGTTGGGATTTGAGAGAGAGTTCAAATTGGATAGTGAGGTGTAAACTTTTCCAGATAGAGGAAACATCATATGTAATGACCTTAAGTTTCAAATGACCTTCAAAGAATGGAGTAAATGAGACATGGTGAGGAGGACAGTGGTGGGTGGTGAGCTGGAGAGGTAGGCAGGGGCCAGGTCCCTTGGTATAGTGCCTAACTAACGTACTGTAGATGCTCACAAATGTTTATCAACTCAGGAATGAACAACTTCTGGAAGCAAGAAATCTATTCCTCATATAGGGATGCATTGGTTAAATAACTTTTCAGTGACTATCTTTGGGTCTGTCTGATTCCCAGACTAAGCTTTCTCTCTCCTTACTGCCCATTTGCTCCATTTATACCAGCTCTGGGCTCTGTTCTGTATCGGCATCAGTGACAATCCTTGTAACAATCAGAGCAATTCAAGTGACTAGTATGGTAGATATAACACAATCTCTGGAGTCCTCCAGGCCTACATTCAATCCAGGCTCTAACAGAGAAAAAAGAAAAGGAAAGCATATGGGTTGTGTTGGGAGAGGATGAAATAAAAGTGGCAAAATGTTGATAATTATTGAAGCTGAGTGATGGGGACACAGGGTTCTTTATATTATTCTCCCTACTTTTGTGGATCCTTGAAAAATTCCATAATAAAAAGATTTTTAGAAATCTAGGTTCCATCACTTATAGGTAGTTTAATCTGGGTAAGTTATTTACCTATTCTGAATCCCAATTCCTTGATTTGTAAATGAGGGAAATGCCCACTTCACAGAGTTGATGTGTAAAGATTAAAGAAAAGATAGAGGAAAAGAATAGGGTCAGTATGAAGAGGGAGCCCTACAGGCATTAGTGCTCCTAAAGTTCAGCAATTAAAGCCCCAGCATCAAGGCCAACCTTTTGGCCCTCTAGCCTGGCCCTAGGTCCTAGAACTTCTCCAACCTTAATGAGCACATGAAACGCCTGAAGACCTTGTTAAAATGCAGATTCTAATTCAGTTGATCTCAGGGAGGCTCAAGACACTACCTTTCTAACAAGCTTCCAGGTGGTGCTGAAGCTGTGGGGCCACACAGCTCATACTTTGTGAAGTAAGCCCTGACTTCTGCTTTATTTCCGAGTCTCAGTTTCCAACTGTACCCTCTTCTGATTATTGTGTTTCTGTCTTATTCTCCTGCTCTGACTCCCTGGTTAGAAGATACCCCCAGAATGCTATTCCTTCCAGGACGAAGGTCCTGGATACATGCTAACAGTTACTCTTAAAAGTCTCAAGTCTTGTTCCTAAGCTTAGGAATGGAAGTTCTCTCTCCAGCAAGAGTGCCCCAACTCCTGATTTCTTTCATGGATCCCTGAGGAATTTGTGCTTCTAAATCCACTGTTGCTGCACTGCCTCTGATTGCATCGGCATCCCTATCTCCTCCTCTCTTCCTTAGACTAAATTGGGCACCAAATGCTTCCCTGGAGCAGCACCGGTTGTTTGCCTTGGCATAGCGTGGACCTGCCCATTGCAACATTTTCCAGTTGCCTGAGTCTAGATTTGTCCCTTCAGCGTTTCTCAATCCCAGTGGGTAGTTTCACATCCAGATCCTGTCCTGTAATTTCCTCCCCACCAACACTTTCTGGCAGCCAATGTTTTCACACCCGTTTGTAGCAAGCAAAACTATTTCAATACTGGAAGAAGAGGAAGATGCTTAATCCCATCAAAGGTAAACACTCAGTAATGTGTTTATTCATAAGCAGTTGCCTTATTTGAAAGCAGTCTTCAGTGTATGAATATGAAACTTATGTAAACTACTTTATGCAGAACTCTAGAACAAGGCTTAGAGTTACTTTTTTTCTAATCCACCAATTGCATCACCTTTGTAACTTTCAGATGAGCTGGATGTATAAATTCTGAAAACTTGCTGGGAAAATAACTATCAGCTCTGTTACTTGTAGTTAGATTATAAGATTATATTCTGGCAAGGTTTATGGAAACAGTCATCTGCTATATATACATGTGTGTTTTCCATCCCATCAGGAACAATCACAAAAGTTATTAAAAATCATGACAAAATCAGACATCAAGAATAATGCACTCATGTTTAAACATGACCCTTCCATTTGACGGGAGTCACCTTGACAAGCTGCCATCCGTGAATGCTTTCTAAACTGATGGGATATTTCACATCTTTCCTGCAACATTAAAAGACAGTTTGCAAAATTATCAACTCACAGTGAACTTGAAGGGAAGTTTCTCATCCTAATATAAACGGTATCTCTTAAGGTTCATGGAAACTGAACGTTCATAAAGAGTTAAAATTGCTTTGTATAAAACTCACACCTGCTCTTAGGACTTACTTCGGTGCATAGTTTTCCCGGCTCATGAAGCTTCATTTGACTGTTAAGGAAGAGTTTACTTCCTAGTTTTTGTTCTTGCTTTATTTTCACTTCATACCTGTAGGGCACACAAAATATCACATGAGCTGGGCTATAAGTTTGTTGGCAACTGCTTTCTAACCAGTAAACTTTATAGATTTAAGTAGTAGTGATGGATATTCACTGGGTTTTAGCTATCCAGCATTGATTTTCTCATAGTCTTTTGGGGAAAAACATTCCCAATTACACTCTGAGAAAGTATTGCCTCTGACCCTATCCATGGAGACATCTTTGGAGCCTGGCTGCTGTTGGCTCTACTTTCAGCTGCATTTGGTTCTGGTTTGACCTGCCCACAGTGATTGGGTCCAGAACCACTGAGAAAAAATGAGACTTCTGCTGGGCTACGAGGAGAGAGGCTAGTATTTTTTCCTGATCTTGAACATGGGAGGATATAAGCTAGAACTGCTTCAGCCATGTTGCCCTCAGGGAGGAAGGGCAAATCTGAGAATTCAACCAAGACAGAGAAAGTGAAAGTGAGAGGTGGAGAGGGAGCTTGAGAGTTGCCTGAGCTGCTGGCCTGAGGCAAGCCCTATTGCTGATTTTTTAATTACCTGGATCAATAAATTCCATTTTTGCTTAAGCCGGGTTGAGTTGAGTTTTCTGCCACATACAGTCAAGAGGAATACTAATTAATGCAGTATGTTAAGTGAGGCTAGAATGGAGAGATTGAAAATATACAAGAAATATAACTCTTCTCATAATGTATAAAACCTAGACAAAATACTCAATTACCAGTGTGTAGAGAACATGAAAATATAATATAATTACATTTGAATATTATTGCTTTATACAATTCTACTCTATGAGCCAAAGGACTTTTGAATTACTTATTTAAAAGGCAAATTCTCTCTTTTTTTATTTTTTGCTGAGAAAGATTAGCCCTTAGCTAACATCTGTGCCAGTGCTTTACACGTGGGCCACTGCCACAGCGTGACTGACGAGTGGTGTAGGTCCGTGCCCAGGATCCAGGCCCTTGAACCCAGGCCACCGAAGCCGAACACGCCAAACTTAACCACTATGCCACAGGGCCACCACAAAGGCAAACTAATTTTTTGATGTCATTTAGACATACATACATGTTAGCTATGAAAACAAATTGTGTGGAAGTCACATCAACACAGATTATATAAAAACATTTTTTGGAGAAAAATTACAACTTAAAAATGTCATTTTATTTAAAGATTTTACCCATAATCAAAAGAGTTGGGCTAGTGTCAACTTTTTGAATACTGGCTCTCTCATAATTATTCTTGTTTACTTTGTAATAATATTTTTTATCTGGTAGCCAGTTAATATTTATAAAGATTTTTTACATATATCATATTGTTTGAGACTTATTTTTTAAAAATAGGAGATAAACATTACATACACTCCACATCACCCCCCCACACACACATCCACCCAAGGACCAATTCCCAAATTCTTTAATTGCAGACAATGATATTCAGGGGTTATAGAGTTCAATAGAAGAACTATATTTTAGCAAAATGTGTACATAAACTGAATGTTAAATGTGGAATAATTTGCCTTACAAGATGTGCCACGTTATTTCAGACCCTGAATATTGATAGAAAAAAGTAGTTTAAGATGATGGATTGTATCTGATAGTGGTATAACTCTGCTGTGGTACTGTCATAAATTTGGAACTAAACTACAAAGCCATTACCTTGTTCAAGATAACATGATAATTTCGGGCAGACATTATCTGGGGGGTCAAATTCTGAGAAGATAGAGAGAAAGAAGAGCTTAGACTTTGGTCAGAGAATCTGGCCGCCCCACTTACTGCTGTGTGACCTTGAGCAAGTTCATTCTCTAAGCCTCTATCTCCTCAAGATAATAATGGGATAATCATATTAGCTAACTATAGAGTTACTGCTATGATTATATAAGATATGATATGTAAGGGGCATAGTCCAGTGCCTGATTATAGGGATCCCTACTTCTGGACTGAGGCACCATGCCTCCCTCCACTGGTGTTGGCAGTTGATGATTCTCACTTGAGTCACTCTCTGGGAATTGCCCTCAGCCAGAGAGCTGCCTCTTCCTGGGGGTATTCTACAGCCAATGCTTGGTCAGTGAAATAGTGTAAACTCACAGACCCGTTGTGTTATTTTAGGACAACTTTTCAAGGCCAAATCCAGAGCCACCCATGGGAATGGCCTCTCTTATGACTACATTGAAGCCCAAATTCTCTTTCTGTCTAATCTGCTTTCCTCATCCTCTTACTGGTGTTGATCACAAGACCGTTTCCCAATAAATTTCCTGCATGAGTCTCCATCTTAAAGTCTACTTCTGGGGAAAGCTGACCCAAGACACTGTTAAATAGAAAAGGCTTGATCAGGGCCGGCCCAGTGGCTCAGCGGTTAAGTGCGCGCGCTCCGCTACTGGCAGCAGGGATTCAGATCCCAGGCGCGCACCGACGCACCGCTTCTCCGGCCATGCTGAGGCCGAGTCCCACATACAGCAACTAGAAGGATGTGCAGCTATGACATACAACTATCTACTGGGGCTTTGGGGGAAAAATAAATAAATAAAATTAAAAAAAAAAAAGAAAAGGCATGATCAATATTAGCATTGATGATGATGATGATGATTATGAAGCTGAAGGGAATATAGAAACAGGAACTTGACTGTTCCATTTTGATAAAGTCAATCTTAAACATGAATAGAAACCATTTCCTTAAATTATATTCTCTAATAGTGTAGGATACAAATTTAACGTTAAAAGTAGAACTGCTGGGGGCAGGCCCGGTGGCACAAGAGGTTAAGTGCATGCGCTCCGCTGCGGAGGCCTGGGGTTCGCCAGTTCGGATCCCGGTCGTGCACCGGCGCACCACTTGGCAAGCTATGCTGTGGCAGCGTCCCATATAAAGTGGAGGAAGATGGGCACAGATGTTAGCCCAGGGCCAGTCTTCCTCAGCAAAAAAGAGGAGGATTGGCAGATGGTAGCTCAGGGCTGATCTCCTCACAAAAAAAAAAAGAGTAGAACCGCTGACAATTATGACTGACTACTCTCCACTAACAATCAGCTTAATTAGTACCTAAATTGACACTTTCATTTTCAACTCAGTGGTTGTTTGTGTAGCTATTTTTATTTTGGAGCTTTTATCAAACTGAATAAGTGTTGAATGAAAATTTAAAAAAATAAAATTCCCTTAAACAATAATTTCTTCTAAAGACCCTCTACACACTAATATTCTATAATTCTGTAATTTTGATGATGGTGATATCTGAATAATACATTCTCTAGGAAGTAAGGTCATTTAAATACCAAAATTGTCCTTGAAAACAACACTTCATAAATTATGCACAGCAGTGGCAGTGTGAAACAAATAATTCAAGTGGCAACATGCAAACTGGCAATTGAAGAAGAGTAAGGGTGTCAGGAAAAATAATCCCAAAGTATTGTCCTCACAGAACCATAGGAGCAATGATGCAGGTATGGCCTAGCCTTGGGTAGTGGAGAGCTTCCAGGAATGAAGAAATAATGTCATACAAATTATAGAGCAGTAGAGGACATTGGAGGTCACTATGTCAAATCATCTTTCTCTATTGATACATGAACTGAGGTAAAACTAAATTACTTGCTCGTGCCACACAACTAGAGAGCGACAGAGCCTGTATTCAAAACCAGCTCTTCTCAACATTTCCCCTTGATTCCGCCCACACACTCTCTTTCTCAGACCTTTGGCCAATCCAAGAAAACTCCTTCCCCCTCCTCCTCCTCTTTATTCCCATCAATTATTTCATGTTCTCTGCCTGAGCCCAGGCCAGTCTTCTTTTCTCTAACATCCATTTATAAAATTTCCATCTCGGAATTTCTCCAAGATATAAATTTTTCCCATTGTGTCTGAAATAACTTTAGTTATTATTAAATAATATATGATTCCATAATACACATATGCATGTGCTTTAAATAAATCCATTTGCTTTCTGCATGATTTCTACCAATGGGAACAAAGTTAGATACAAATGTAGTGAAGTTAAAACAATCCCCTTCATTTACAGATTTATTAGTATAGTCTTTGGAACCAGAAATAAATTATTTTGCGTGGTTCACAAAACACTATTTTAATGTAAATGTGGGCCCCCACTAGTCACAGCCAATATGATAGTAGGTTTTGGAGATATTTTTTTCTAAGCATTTTATGAATTTTGATAAGTAACACTCTAAACTTTAGATTAAAATAGTTCTCAAAGACCCTTGGTAGAGACTATTAAAAGGCACCAAGAAAATAAATTTAAAGAAGGATGAATACCAATTTTTAAATAATTATTTTTAGGGCATGCTGGTAAAAAAATGGTCCTAATTAGCTTTGTGGATGAGGATTTAAAGTCAAAAACAGGATAATCGTAAGAAACTGAAATTGAACCAAATGCTGTTAAGCAATGAATCTGTTTCCAAACGAACTGAAGAATATGACACATTTTAAGTTAATCCATGAAATTTTTTAATATATTACTTATCTACACTGAAGACGTCCTCTAAGGCACAAACATAATTGATCCTGGTGGCAGTTACAAAGGCAGATGTTTCTTAACGGGCTGACACTAAGAGCAATCATTACATGTGCAGTGAGTTACACAGAACACATATACTACCCCTGTCTGAGCCTTTTGAATTACTCATAAACTAGCTCTTTTAAGTGTTTCATATGCTTCCGTCTTTATTTTGTAATTAAAAAACACATGCATGCTGCAAATGAGAAGCACATTTCCTATATCCAAATAATGCTGGGGGGAATGACCCACTCATTATATTTTTCTAATCATTTTATTCTATAATTTTTGCCAATTCTCCGACTTTGGTTTGCTTTGGGAGCGATCAAGATAGGAAGGCAAGGAATCTATCCTGTGTTTAGTTCTTGACATTGACTTATCTACTGCCCAGGATATGTTCTCTCTTTCTTATTTAAAAGGTTCCTTACTGTATACTATTTTTAAAAACATATGAAGAAACAAACCTTTTTAGCCAATATTTTTGAAACCAGGTTTTTGCAAGTTGCTATATTCCTGTGGCTAGATAACTATTAGAATATTCATACTGTGTTAAGGCTGGATCAATAAGGAACCAAAGAAATTACCACCAGTCAAATAAACAATTAAATTTGTGGTGGGGGGAAATTAGTTAAATTTGATTAAAATCAATCAGGTTCAGTCTTTCAACTTAATTATTCAGTTAATTCTGTCAAAGTAGTCGATTTGGTAAACTACTGTTGAATAGGTATAGTTTAAAAATTCTAGCATTTGTTTCCATTAATTTTATGACTGCCACTCACCAGGCTCCGGTTTAGCCCTTTAAATACATAATCTTATTAAATCCCCATAACAGTATTGCAAGTTAGATGGTGCCATTCCCATTTCACCAAAGCATAAACTGAGACTTAGAAAGGAAGAGAAGCTTACCCAATGATAGACAAGGAGTAAATGGGCTGTGTTTCAAGCCCTTGGCTGTCTGGCTCTAAAGCTTTTGCCATTTTCATTCTAACGTGTTGCCTTCCTTTATATGTAATGTGCAAGGATTACAACAAAAGTATTTAAAGTCATAATCCATGGCAGATCTGCCTCTCCCAGCACCCAGTGCCTCCCTCACAGCCCTTCCCCAGCTCTGCCCAAAGGCAGGCTGAAGATGGAAAGTTGGAGGCAAAGTGAAGCGTGCACACACACGCACGCACGCAAATATATCTTATCTCCAGGGGACTGTGATATATCCATCCTGACTCAAAACACAGCACATCACAAAAGGGGCTGGAGGACTGGGCCTCCCGTGTAAATCCTCCTGAATGCTGGATCAAAGGCTAAGCCCAACCCACACCCCCTTCGAGCGATCCTGCACCTCAAGCTCCTATTAGGTCCTATACTCTGAAGTATTGCATTGTTCCTACATTTATCTCTTTTAAACATGTTCAGAGATTTCAAGAATCTCCCAATAACTCGCAGAATCTTGGGGAACTATGAGCAGATATGTTATGAAACAAAATTCAAGGATGACGCAAATTCTCAAGCACGGTAAAAAGCAAGAAGAGAAGCAAAATTTATGGAGCTGGGGAAGCAACCTGATTCTGTTTTTATACTTAATACTTATGCTGGTCATTCCTGAAAGAGCAAATGTGGGTTGCTGACAGTTTTCTATTTGAATACCACTGACTATGCAGAAGAATGACTAGCGCCTACGTGTCAGTTGTGCAAATCATGGGCTCTGTCTTTTGTTGATGAGTTTAGGTGTCTGTGTGTGTCAGGGTTCCCACAATCCATTGCTAAAACGAATCGTTATACTCTGATTAACAACTTCCCCATTCCTCTTTACTACCGAATCCAATAACAAGGACAGCAAAACAGGTACCAAATATTTGCTGCTCATTTGCCTCTACCAGTAGAAACAAATACCCACTAGTGGAAGCATGCTTTGCTCAAAGTTTACTCATTAAAAGAGAGGCTGGAAGTATAAAACTCAGATTAATTACCCCCAAATGACTAGCTGAGGTTGAATAAAATATAGGCTCATTAACATTCAACAGCGCTACTTAGAGAAGACAGGACCAGAAAGAGAGATTAAAGTTAGATGAGAACAAGTATATTTTCAGTATCTGAGTCGAGTTTATCAAAGATGAATTCTTCCTCTACTCCAAATCAAATTCTCTTGATAAGCTATGCTTGAAAATGCAGACTGGAGTGACAGATTCCTTGGGTTCAAATTCCAGCTTACTAGCTGTGCAAGTTGGGCAAATTACTTAATGTCTCTGTGTCTCAGTTTTCTCATCTGTAAAATAAAGATAATGATGCTGCCTGGGGTTGTTTTGATCATGAAATGACTTAAAACTCATAGGATTGTTTTGATATTGAAATGACTGAAAACTCATGGACAGTACTTAGTTCCTAAACCAGAGATATATGTAAATTTTCGCAACCCGGATCTAGAGTACCATCCTATCACATGGGACAGAGGCTTTCAGTCCTTATTCCTCCATAGTTTCAGCTACACTTGATAGTGTTTTCATTTCTAGAAGTGTTTTATTTATTTATCTATCTTTTTGTTGTGATGGGTTTTGTTGTTGCTGCTGTTCTTTTGAGAGCTGGAAAACATCCTTTTGGATCAAATAAAACACCATAGTGGATGTATTTTGAAAGGCATTAAATGTTATATAAGTGTAAGGAAAGGGAGTAGTAACAAAGGAGAAAATGCACCCATGCCTTTTTAGCAAATAATTACTTTCACTAAGATAACAATAATAAAGATTATACCACCTGTTTGTCTAACCAATAGATGGTTTCTAAGCTGCTACGGGGTTGTTATCTTCAAACAAACCGCTTCTGGAAAAGAATTATGTTATCTACCTTGATAAAAGATAAAAATTGTGGTCATCTTCGTTTCCCATTTTCCAATGAATGGCCCATGATTTCAAAAAATCAATTTGATTTACATGTTGCACTTTCTTTGCTAATGCTGATAATGCTGCTGACAATGTGTGGGTGTGTGCCTGGGATAGTTTTCTGGAGTTCATTTTGCATCCTTTGAACATTCTGTTCATTTAGGCGACTATAACTGAAGATACCAGATAAGAGATGAGGAGGTGGGTGAAAACTGAGATATAACACAAAGGATGGAAACTAATTATTAATTATGACTGAAGTCTACATATGGCCAAAATATCATTTTAGCATTATACCTAAACATGAGTCTGCATTTATCATAATCTCAGAGATAGTTTCCTCTTATTTGGATATCAAGCTCACATGGTTGATATAAGCCTTCAGCCCATGTCTTAGTCCATTTGGGCTACTATAACAAACTACCATAGACTGGGTGGCTTATAAACAACAGAAATTTATTTCTCGCAGTTCTGAAGGCAGGGAAGGCCAAGCTAAAGGCACCAGCAGCCTCGGTGTCTGTGAAGGCCTACTCCTGGTTCATTGATGACCATCTTCTCGCTGTGTCCTCACAGAATGGAAGAGGCAAGGGAGCTCTCTGTGGTCTCCTTCCTAAGGGCACTAATTCCGTTCATGAGGGCTCTGCCTTAATCACCTCCCAAAGGTCTCACCTCCTAATACCATCACATTGAGCATTAGGATTTAACATGAATTTTGGGGGGACACAAACTCAGTCTACAGAAGCCTACAAAATTGAAAAATCAAAAATGCAACAAAATGTATGCAGTTTTCTGGGCTTTAACATTCCTGAGATGAATGAGCACCATGCCTTTGAATAGGCCACTTTCTAGAATACATTCTATATCTGTCCCTGCACCGGGAGAAGCTTTACTGGATTTCGCTAAGTCTCATGGAAAGGCCCAGCTTTTACGTCCCAACTAGCATCAT
The DNA here is from genome assembly GCF_020826845.1 of Diceros bicornis minor. Classification (NCBI taxonomy): domain Eukaryota; kingdom Metazoa; phylum Chordata; class Mammalia; order Perissodactyla; family Rhinocerotidae; genus Diceros; species Diceros bicornis. Next base: position 27,893,707 of record NC_080741.1, read on the forward strand.
AACACACAAGGGCGGGCAGAGTATAGAGTTAAAAATGCTGAGACATATTCAAGTGGATGCCATAAGTCTGAGACCTTTTTCATTGCTTACATTCCAGGCCTTATTTATTTGCCAGGCATTTCTTTACGGTAAGTGCATATACATGTACCTTCTTTCCATGCCCCTGCTACCTTCCTTCAACCCACATCCCTGTCGGGAGCCTAAGAAATTTATTGTAGATATTTTTCTGCTGCTGCTAAAAGGCAAACAGAAAATTATAATACATAGAAATTAACTTCTTATCAACCTATACCATGTACAAATTGTAATGGGATTTTATCTTTATCACTATCCAAACACAGGACCTTATACTCTTAAATTTATGGCAGTGTTATTTCTTACACTCTGTAGCTTCGGTGGTGCCAAGCAATAACTCAGGGCTTCAGGAACACCGAAGTAATTAACACTTGACAATGTTACAATTCCTGCAGAGGTGTAATTGCAGTCCTCACATTTTCGCCCTGAGTGATCCCTAATAGGAGATTATGGGAATGGCTTCTGGACCCAATCTCTTCTCCCTTCTTACAGTGATTATGCTTTCCTATCAGTGGAGCTGGCAGGTGTCCTATTTAAAGGCACAGAAAAAATTTCCTAGGAAAGTAACCTTTGGGAAGATGGTTTACAGGGATAGCATGGAAGAAGAAGGGACTTTAAACTTGCTTTCTTTTCAGATGAATGTACATGGGTCTCTGAGTCTTAGTTTCTTTATCAAGTAGAATAGCATCAATAACAATTGTCTATTTCATAGGGCTGTGGAGAGAACCACAAGAAATCAAACACGTAAGCCATAAAGTATATTACAAATATAAGCGAAGGCCATTTTCCCACCTCTCTCCCATTCTTTTTTTAAGAAATATAGAGGCTTCATCACAAGGCTCTGGGACATCCTTACTGCCAAAAAGACAAAGATAACTGAATGAATGGTCCTTACACACCTGGATGCCACTGAGCTTGGGATTGTTAAATATGGGCACTGAGAGCTCCTGGCTGAAAGCACGTGCTCCTCCTGGAGAGACAGGGTGGATCACTCCATTCAGGAAGAGAATGGGCAAGGAACAGACAGGAGACATAAAGCCCTTCATCTTGTTTAATCTGGAGTCTTCTCTTAGGTAAAATTCAAGCTTTCCAAAGCTATTCCCTACCCCAAATCAGAGAGGTGCAGTACAGATACTGTCAAGATTAGAGAGGGTCAGAGGACTGAGAAGTCACACAAATAGTGAGGCTGTTCATAAATATATTAGCAACTGCAGTAAGCATTTTTAAAAGCACATTGAAGACGGAATCACCTTAGATTCTACGAATACACATCTTCACAATAGCTGGAACAGTAAAAATGCAGTTGCTAAGGATTCGGTACTTAACACTAGACTTTTCAGAGACTGATGATTCTCTGATACTGATAAAAGACATCTTGGTACATGTTTACATTGAATGTACAGGAAGCTTCTATAGCTCTCAATCCTTAATGGGGTTAAGTGACTCATTATAAAATCCTGAGTTGTTGAGAGATGGAGAGATAGGTGGACAATTTGGACTCCATTTGACAGATGGAGATGCCAGACTAATCAAACAAGCAGCACCACTTACTGAATGGGGTCTTACCAAGGGTTGGCACTGTCTACTTCTGCTACAAGTTACGTACACTACGTAGAAAGTCATTTCTTTTTTTTTTTTTTTGAGGAAAATTGGCCCTGAGCTAACATCTGTTGCCAATCTTCCGCCTTTTCTTTTTTCTCCCCAAAGCCCCAGTACATAGTTGTGTATCATAGTTGTAGAGTTGTAGCTCTTCTACGTGGGATGCCACCTCAGCTCGGCTTGATGAGTGGAGAGTAAGTCCGTGTCAAGGATCCAAATTGCGAACCCCAGGCAGCCAAAGCAGAACCCACAAGCTTAACCGCTATGCCACCGGGCCAGCCCCGAAAGTAATTTCTTGATAAAACAATATAAAGATTGCAATGGAATTTTATCTGTACTAACTGTCCAAAGACAGGACCTTATACACTTAAAATTATGTCAAAGTCATTGTATATACTCTATAGTTTCAATTGTGGCAAGATGCATCAGCAAGGCAGATATTCTGGGTTGCTTGTACAGGGTGGTCATATCTTGGTTACCCAGAGCTCATGTCTGGCTACAGTATGAAGCCATGCTACAAAACTGTTTACTAAGTAGTCTATATGCTGTAGCTATCTGAAACATACAGCCATAGCATCAAAAGCAGAAAGTTATCCCTTGTGCACAGTTGGTGGGAATGTAAATTGGTGCAACCACTATGGAAAACAGGATAAAGCTTCCTCAAAACACTAAAAATAGAACTACCATATGACCAAGTAATTCCACCTCTGAGTATTTATCCAAAATTGAAAACACTAACTCGAAAAGATATATGCACCCTAATGTTCATTGTAGCATTATTTACAATAGCCGAGATAAGGAAACAACTTAAGTGTCCATCAAGGGATGAACGGATAAAGAAAATGTGGTATATGTATACAATGGAATATTATTCAGCCATAAAAAAAGAATAAAATCTTGCCATTTGTGACAATATGGATGGACCTTGAGGGCATTATGCTAAGTGAAATAAGTCAGACAGAGAAAGACAAATACCTTATGATCTCACTTATATGTAGAATCTAAAACAAAAAAACCGAAACTCATAAATACAAAGAACAAATTGATGGTTGCCAGAGGTGGGGGTCGGGGGTCAAAATGGTTGACAGAGGTCAAAAGGTACAAAATTCCAGTTATAAAATAAGTAAGTCATGGGAATGTAATGAACAGCATGGTAACTACAGTTAATAATACTGTATTGCATGTTTGAAAGTTGCTAAGAGAGAAGATCTTAAAAGTTCTCATCACAAGAAAAACATTTTTGTAACTTTATGGTGATTGATGTTAACTAGACTTATTGTGGTGATCATTTCACAATGTATAATAATATCAAATTATGATGTCGTACACCTGAAACTGTATAATGTTATATGTCAACTATACCTCAATTGAAAAAAGAAAGCAGGAAGTTATAAGCAATTGTGCTAACTGGCTCATGCTAATTACTAAAATTTAGCCATGGAGAATCACAACATTCTCTAATCCTGATATGTAAACAATTATGTGTTACAAGTTTATTTCTCCTGGAGTTCTTATATTAAGCCTAATTTTTATATATGTCTTTTATCTATTTGTTGGTTTAAATAATTTTTCACTTGGAAGGAGCATATATTGTTACTTTTTTGCTTTCTTAGGATAGAATCAAGCTTGTCCATTTATTTCATAACTTCAAGCATACACACAAATACAGACTTACATACGTACATACTTGTATCATGGCAACTCTAAGATATTCCAGGTATCTACTGATAGCAGGAACTCTTCTTAATCACATCTTTTCTGGACACTTATTTTCACCTGACAATCAATTTCCTTTTAAGTTATATTTGATGGTTCCTTTCCCTTGATTTGTCTATGTGTCTCTCATTCCTGACCCACTGGCTTTCCTATAACTTTTTTCAACTCAATATATCCAACGGAGGCATTTTATTATCAGGCAAAAATAATATTTCCCCACCTCCTTTCTTTGGTACTTCTAGCTTAACTGACAGGGTACTTTACAGAAACTAACCTCGAAAGAAAAACCAGGGGCTCCAAAAACCCTGTCAGACCATACACACTCTCAAAATCAAGTCAAGAAGAAGATAAAACCTACTGGGTCTTAGTAACAATAGGGTCAATACTCAGATTTCTTCGAAGCTTCTGTTTGAAAGACTTCATTTAAAAACTCTAGCTCCTCGTGATCAGAAACATAGGAGAAGGAGAGAGTCTTCATTTTCATCTTTAAATTCCATATCATTGTCAAAGCACGTTTTCCATTTAGGGCAACATGGAAAGTCTGTGAATCCAAGCCTGGCGGCTCAGATATCCAGATGGTTTTAAAGGGAAGCGTAGGGTCTGAGAATTTTTTTCAATATTTCAGAGAACTTCATGAAAATTGCTAGTGTTCTCCAAGCTGAGGATGGACAGACTGACTAAAACTGCCACAGGCTATAGTACATTAGCCTAAGGTAGTTAGTCAGTTTCCCTAGTGGTCACTAGACACTCAAACTGCTATTTTATGTGTCTGTAGATTTCACAAAGAGGAGAGAAATTATTACTTTATAATATTTTTTGCTTCATAAGCATCATTTCTTAACATATCATGTTCCTTTAAAAATACATAATTCAAGACTTCTTCTGATAGAAAACTTGGAAAATGATGCATCCTTGAGGGTCTGGTCGTTTAACCTTACTTTGAAATACCTTTAATTATACACATTTAAAACGTATTCCAAAATTATCTTGGTTTACTCCCCAACCATGCCATCTGTCGTCTTCCCTCAAACTCAGAAGACCCTATATTAATACCTCTCTTTTCTATCCCTTATGTAAACAGTCCAGAGTTCAATATTCTCCAACCGTAACTACCCACCAATAAAAACAAATTCACTTCTTAAAAATTCCAAGAAAAAAAGAACAGTAATAGTATCTGAATCAATATGCTAGCTATTTCACCCCATTCTATTGTACTCTGACTCAGCTATTTCCTTGTCTCCTATCTTTGTTAATAATCTACTCAGTTCAAACCACAACACACACTCTCTTGTATTTTATTTATTTACCTTCCCTAATCAGTTCCTTGGCTGAAATGTGTTTTCATTTCTGTCCTTCTTCCCAATCACTCCATCACAAACTAGATATTTTGCCCAGCAGCATCATAAACACTTTTGCTAATCTTTACTTGGAACTCAATTTTTTCTCTCTAGGACTGATAATATTTCTTCATCCTTAAAAGAAGTCACTCAAAAAGTAACTTCCTATTTGTATGTCCCAAGTGTCCCAAAATTTCCCCTCAGAAGTGGTAATTTCTTAATTTCTATGCCAATTTTCTGACCCTGCCTATACATTGCCCTTGTGAATATCCACACAGCAGCAGCTGACAAAGCAGGATTCTGCAAAGTGTGAAGAATCCTAAAATGATAAGAATGACATGACCAAAAGCACTTTGCTTTCACTGAAACATTTGAGACACAGCCATGAAAAAAAAAATCCACCTCTAAAGTTAGAATATGTTGATGTCAAGGGAAAGTTATTCTTTCTTAGGGATCAAAAAAAGGGCAAAAGATTAATCCCAGAAGCTGGAAGCAGCCAGGATGTAACTATAACCATACCAAAAAATGCTATAATTTTATGAAAAAGTTTTCAAAATGATAAAGTAAGACCTGAGATATGAATGAAGTGTCTAGACACAAAATGAAGTGTCAAATATATGTAGATCCTAAACCATAAAAGCCTAGTGGGGATAGAGAGAGCAATCAGTCAACTACTCAGAAGGTGGGAGGGAGGAATTTGTGCACAGCGGAAGCTCATAACCTTAGAACCAAAGTGCTTGGCGATGAGGTAGCAGATGTTACGTACTACACAGAACTTGAATTTGGATTAAAAACTAAAGTAAATCAGTAAGTGTTCCCTCAAAAATCTGTATAGAGGAGCAGAGCTCATGTGCAGTGAATATAGGTTAGATAACGTATAACTAGTTGTAAGCATCTCATTAGGTAGCTCTGATCATTTTAACAGTAGGGACTAATTGTTGGAAAACCCAAAGGGGACCAGCCAGGAAGAAGTGAGATGATCTCAAGTGTTTACAACAGCTTTGTATCAAGGCTATGATTAGCATACAACCATCAAGTTCAGAAAGTATCCTGTAGGCAAACCAGCCTTCATGGCACCGAAGTACATGCTTTGGGAAGAGCTCTGGGTTGCCTAACCAGGAGTCCTCCCACCAAATACTCACTTCCTCCCACATACCCAAATCTTCTATCTCTTCACTGGTTTTAGGCTCAGGTCAGGTCTTACTCACCTGAAAGGAAAAGTAAAATCCTTCTCTGAATCCTTATGCCTTTAATTCCTGCCCTAGTGCTTTTTCCTTTCAGAGTTAAACTTTTCAACAATTCATATGTCTGGCTTCATTTTAATACTAACACAGCCTTCCTGACCCAAATCAACAGAAGTCAAACAGCTCTAAACCGCAGAGTTTACTTCAATTTCTCTCCTCTTTGACCATTATGACCATTATTATTCAGCACCTTAAAAGTTATTAAACCCTACTTTATTTTTCCTCCAAATACAACTTTCTGATTTAAGCTGTTCTCATCAGGAAGCCCCTATTTCATCACCTTACATTACACTTATGGAAACAGCCTTCTTTGATTCCTTGCCTCTGGTTCCTGACCTATTCTACTCCATTATTCACACATGGCTGCCAAAATAATTTTCCCCAACATTTTCCATTTCATTCTTTTAATCAAATATTAAGAGGTGATTTCTCTGGTTAAACTTGGCAAATCGAATACATGTGTTTATCTCCATTACTTCCTGAAAGCACATTAAAATGATAGTAAAGACATTTCAAAAAATATAACCAGCAAGGACAATGAAAACAGGAAGAGAAGAAGAGCAGAGGAGAGAGGTCCACCAGTGTGGGGACATCTGACTTAACAGAGCATTGAATATGAGCACCTAAGGTTGTGGCAGATAGATGTCAGTCAGAATCTCATAAAGTCTCCATTAACTGAACCACCAAGAAGAGGAAAATCAGAGATGGGTGACTGGGTTGAAAACAAGAGGACTGTCTTAATCTGTTCAGGCAGCTGTAACAAAGATACCATAGACTTGGTAGCTTAAACAATATTTATTCCTCACAATTCTGGAGGCTGAGAAGTCCAAGATCAAGCCACCAGCAAATTCGGTGTCTGGTGAGAGCCTACTTCTTAGTTCACAAATGGCCGTCTTCTCCCTGTGTCATTAGATGGTAGAAAGGGTAAGAGCTCTCTGGGGTCTCTTTTATAAAAGGACTAATCCCATTCATGAAGTTTCCACCCTCATGACTTAATCATCTGCCAAAGGCCTGACCTCCTAATACCATCACGCTGGGAGTTAGGTCCATAAGAAAGACATAAAAATCTACATAAGTAACTCCCCTAGGTCTCCTCTCCTCTTCCAACTAAGCCAACTGACAAGGTGAACAGATGTTGGGCAGTCGAAAAACAGAGGCCCACTATAAAACTCACTTTAAAAATAAATATGTACCATTAGCAGTTTTAAATATATTATAGCCCATTAGAGCAGAACAGGATCTTCATTATCATCTACTCCAACACTTCTGTATAAGGATGAGGAAATTTAGGCCTATCTATAGAAGTGCCTTGCTCAAGCCCACTGTCCAATAATTGACAAAACTGATATTTAAACACGGGCCCCTAGACTCCCAACAAAATGTCTGAAGTAGCTTTGCAACTATAAACTTCAAGACTGTAACATGAGAAAATATGTTCCAATAAGAATGTCATCCTGGTATTAAAAAGGAGAATGGAGAGTAACAATGAATAAGTGTTTTTCCAGTAGCAGCTATAAGAGGTGATATTTTTAAATGGCTGGTTTCAGGTCTTTAGATATAGTTCTAGGGTTTAGAACAGCATTTCATCAGCTTACTTTAGCCAGAAAGGATATCAATTCTCTTTCATGAGATTTAACATGTGGGAAGAAATCATTTGCTTTATCTTCTAAGATAACTTCCAGCACTGACGCTTGCCAACCCCCTACCATGACCCTCACTGCACTACCATCACCTACCAGGTCCTAGTAGGTCTCAGGTGAAGTGAATTTCCTACTGTAAAGTAACTCTGATTTATGCATCATTCTCTTACGACTGGGCTAGTATGAATCAGCTTGCCAGTGACTGCAGACGTCTTCATGAATTCACGGAGTCGAATGCCTAATTCTGTAAATCTGAGTAAGAGACAGCTGAACCAAATAGCAACTGCAAATCTGCCCTGAAATAAAGAAGAAACTCCCACCCTGACCTCCTTCTCTCGGTACCCCCTGCACAGCCCTGTCTTTTTGGAGCAGCTCCAGTCTTTCTATTTCCCAAGAAGCCCCCTCTGAGCAGCTACACCCATTGATTTCCTGCCCAAATCTTGCTTATTCCTTTTTTTCCATAACTTTGCTCAAGTATCTTATAGATCTTTTGAGGCTAAGTTCAAATTCCTTTTATTCAAGTAGCAGAGTCTGCTCGTTCTTATAATTTATTTTGGACCTCCCTCCAGAGTTGGAAGCTTGGGTCTAAATCCCAGCTCTACCACTTACCAATTTGGACGAGTCACTTCAATTCTCTGAGCTCAGTTTCCACAACCGTAAAACTAGAACAATTCTATATACTTCAGGGAGGATTGTAAAGATTAATGAGACAACAAAGTCCTCAGTAAAGCACATCACTGATGAATATTTGCTCGTACAGCTGGAAGTACAATATGTGAGATGTGATGGTAAAAACTGCATAGAAATTGGAAGACTAGGTTCCAGAACAAGTGCTATTTACTAGATAAAAGATTCAAGGTAAGTAATTCAACTTCTCTGAACTCAATTTGTATCATTTGAAAAATTCATTCATTTAACTAATATTTATTGTGAGCCTTCTATGAACCAGGCAGTGTTCTAGAGTTTTGGGAGACATTAATAAACAAAACAGGGAAGGATTGCTGTCCTCACAGGATGAGAATAACTGTAAAACCTACCTCACAGAATTATTGTGAAGATTAAGACAGATGCTTAAAGGGGAAAGTACTTTATAAGTAGAGTGGTGTTCCACTGATGTTATTGTCGCCTGCATTCATAGAACCATAAGCTGGAGTGAATAGTACATAAGATTTCATCAAACAATCTCATTCTAGTGATGAAGAAATGGAGACTTTGCTGTGACATCCATGATCACACAGCTATAGGGTTAACACAAAAATTTGAGTCTCCTACCTACCACAATAGTCCTCTGTCCCCTACATCACAGTGCCTCAGTACAGTGGGGTACCAAGTGCAGGGTGCTGGGCAGTTGAAGATGATAAGGGGAAGCATTGTGGAGATTTAAAGATAATAAAGCCAAATAAAAATTGGTCTCCTTTATGGACTCAAATATATTTTTACAACAATGTTTATAACAGCATTTTTCACAATAGCCAAAAGGTGGAAACAGCCAAAATGTCCATCAATGGAGGAATGGATAAACAAAATGTGGTATATACCTACAGTGGAATATTATTTAGCCTTAAAAAGGAATGAAATTCTGATATATGCATATACAACACAAAGAAACTTGAAGACATTATGCTAAGTGAAATAAGCCAGACACAAAAGGACAAATATTGTATGATCCTACTTAAGAGGTACCAGGAGTAGTCAAATTCAGAAAGACAGAAAGTAGAATGGTGGTTACCAGGGGCAGTGGGGTGGAAGAATGGAGAGTTATTCTTTAACGGGTACACAGCTTCAATTTGGGATGATGAGAAATTTCTGGAGATGGATAATGGCGATGGTTGCACAATAACGTGAACATACTTAATGCCACTGAACTTTAAGCTTAAAATGGCTAAGATGGTAAATATTATGTTATGTATATTTTGTCACAATAAAAAAAAGAAAAAATTGCAGGTTTTCGTCAACACATTCAGCAGTTTTAAACAACATCAGCAAAATACTCCATCCCCCAAAAATCTTTCCTTTGTTTAAATTCTAGAAAATTGCTGCAATTACTGTTGAGATTTAGGTAGATAGATGATAGATTGCATGTAAGTATACAGATAATTATACAATTATATTTGTATATAATATATAAATATACACGTATGTATGCTTCAGATTAGCACATTTTTATTATTATCTTTTAATAAGCCTTGCATTCTACATGGAAGTTAATTTGGAGAAACGTTGGTTACAAAGTGAACCTCCAACATATGTGGATTCAGCTACATGTGCTCATTTTAAGACTAAGCTCATAGCAGTTAGGAATCATCCCAACACACTTTAGGCACAGTTCACATCTCCCACCACTGTGGTACTAAGATTCCTGCATTTAAACATTAGATTTGAAATTAACAATAATAACATAGTGATTGGGAAAACAAGGAAATTGAACTTGAGTTAGTTCAATTCTATCATTCTGTATGACCAGTTGGAGTTTTTATTTAAGGTTCAAAACATTGAAATAGAGTGCAAACTCCAAGGTGTAATATTTTTTGCTTGGTAAGTGCAAACTGTAGTTATATACTTATGTTTGTTTCACTTCATCGTTATCACTGAAAATGATGTTGAAATATGGGGGGTAGGAGTGTTGAAAAATGGGCTGTTCCAGGCGTCAAGTTTTTTAGATATAGTAATGCCTTAATAAATGCCTAATGAATGCAATGAATGAATGAATAATAAACTCAAAATGCAAATAATGTCAAAAACACTTCATCTAGTCCTCATTTAAGTAAATAAATCATGTACTTTTGGAGGAAATTACTTTAAAATATTCAGAGATGCTATCAAATGACAAGATCTCTGGGGCTGTAGGAATAAATGCCACACACAGAAGCACCACAGGAAAGTAGCAGTTGAAGGATTTTTTTCTTTCCCACAGTCAGGTAATATATGTTCTGAAGTATCAGCCATGTTTCGGAATTCTCTAACATGTCTCTGCACTAAGGGACACACATAAACACACACACACTCATTGCACAGATATTTCTACCAAATTTCCAGTCCCATCTTGCTGACAGAATTGATGTTTTAATACCAATTCTATTTTCCATCTTAGAGAAAACAATGAAGTTAACTTTCCTGGAAAGACTTGGGACAATTCTTCTTCCCCTTCTCAAAATAGAGAAAAATTGGGCTATGAAGGATAAACAGCCTTCATATCTCACGCTACACTATCTTCTCACACATACACTCCAGGATAAAATTTAATCAATTAAAATGATATGTAAAGCAAATGACTTTCCTTTCATCTTCTTAAAGCACATAGTTTATGAACCTAATTGTTTTTTCTTATTTTTAGAGAGTACTGCAGAGGTGAAGTTGAGCTGTATACAGATCACATAACTGGTTTATTTCATTCTCTTTCATGGTTTCTTTAAACAGTTATTTTTTACCTACAGGGACGAGCTCACAGTGAATGCCTTCAACTCTAAGACCAGATAACATTGCTCAGGGCTCAAAACTAATACTTTGAGTTGTGCACAATAACTTCTATGCTATTGCCCCATCAGGAAGCAAATCTCCTTCATTCATAAAACAGTGTGGATACTTATCTTCAACTGGTAGAGAGAAAATGGGCAGCCACAAACCCCAGCCTTGCTAAGTCTGGCATTGATTCAAAAAACATGTTAGGCACTGTTTATTTTTGGCCTGGGAGGGAATTTCTTCAATTGGTAACCCACTGTGTCCCAAACACTGAATTATGGAATGGTTTGTTTTGTTTGGATCTGTTTTCTCCTTAAAGAAACACAAATGACACTTTTTTTAATGTAAAATTAAATGTACTCACAGTTCCTGCGGTGCAATTTAAATATGTTTTCAGTATTTCCTCCAGAAATTCACATAGAGTGTAAAATGATTCACAGCTTGAGTTTCTTTTTTTATTGACGTAGAATTAACTCTGCTGACTTGATAAAACAAAACTAAATTAAGCCAGAATTATATTAATTTTGTTTAAAAAAAAATAGTTGCTTCAGTTATGATAGCCTTAGTGGAAATATCCATTTTATGCTTTATTTAACTCTGTGGAGTTCCCCTCATGTAAGTCTAAGTATTAGACTGCTTCATTTGAATTTTTGTGTTTACTTAGTTTGGCAAAGAAGCAGTGTGGCTGATACTTTTTCTTTCCTTTTTATGAATTAAGCCTTCAAAACATGAAGATCATTTAGGCTGACGAGGCCAAACAAACAAACAAAAAAAAAGCTTGTAGTAAAAGTGAAGTTCTGCTAACTTCCATTTCCCCTTGAATGCAAAGAATTCTCATATATATAATCAATAATAAAGATAAACAATGCAACTCCTCCATTTCCTTTCTGTCAGAACCGTCTTAGAATCTTGTTCCATGATTCAACCTCATAACTAATCGAACAGGAGATCACCATTCTCAGAGCACATTTCATGAAAAAACATCCACCCAGCTGTCCTTTGGCCTCCTTGTCAGATATCCATTGCCACAACAATGTTACACAACAACCACAAAACATCAGAGGCATACAACAACTGTGTATTGCTCATGTATGTGGGGTGGGAGCCCCGCTGATCTTGGCTGGGCACATTCACATGTCTTAGCGTTGGCTACCTGTCAACTCATCTAGGTTGTTCTCTGCTGGGAAGAGTGCGCCACTCAGCTCTGTTCTATCTAGCCCTGGGTATGTATTAGTTTTCAATTGCTGCGTTGGCAAATTACTACAAACTTAGCATCTTAAAACAACACAAATTTGTTATCCCATGATTCTACAGGTCAGAAGTCTGGGTTATCTTAGCTGGTTTTTCTGCTCCAGGTTTCACAACACTGAAATCAAGCTGTCAGCCACTGAGCTTCTTATTGTGAGACTCTTGGTAGAATCCACTTTGAGGCTCATTCAGGTTGTTGGCAGAATCTATTTCATGATGGTTGTAGAACTGAGGTCCTGTTTCCTTGCAAGCTGTAGCTCTCAGAAGCTTTCCTCGGGTCCTTGCATGTGAGCCCCTGCATCTCAGAGCCAGCAGCAGTGCGTTGCATCCTTCTCATGCTTGGAATCTCTTTGACTTCCCCTTCTGTTACATCTCTCTTTTGCTTCTTCTTCTGCCCATTTTCTGACTCCAGCCTGAGAAAGTTCTTTGCTATTACATTGTGATTGTATTGGTCCCAACAAGAAAATCCAGGATAATTTCTCTGTCTCAAGGTCTGTGATTCTAATCACATCTGCAAAATTCTTTGCCGTGTATCATAGCATATTCATGGGTTCCAGAGATTAGAATGTGGACATCTTTGGGGGCCATTCTAACTACCACATCTAAGAATGCTATCTTGCCATGGCAGAACAGTGAGAGAGGGTGAGCCCACTCACACAAGTACTTTAACATCAAAATGGTCAAATCTAGTCACATGGTCAAGTCCAGTGTCAGAGTGGGAGGGCGTTACACAGTTATATGGCAAAGGATACGGGTGCAGGGAGGGCAAAGAATGGAGGTCATTTTTGTATCTACCACAGCCTCCTAAAGACAACAGAAACATATTCATTAACAGAGTGGTGACAGTATTAGGCATGTTAACCACCTCTAAACACCATGTGGTAGATATAAAAAGTAAATGTCTTCACAGCCTAGAGTTGGTCCATAATGAGAATCACCTGTACAATTACCATCAGCCTTAATGCATCATGAGTGCCTATTGATCAAAGACCCTATCTTGTTCCCCACTAATGCCTGGCATATAGCAGATGTTTGAAATAAAAACATCATGGCTAATATTCTATGCCAGGAACTGTACTAAGCAGCAAACATATGTTAATCCATAACAATTCTATGAGGTAAGTATTACTATATCCCCTGCACATACACATTTCATAGATGATAAAACTGAGACAAAATGATGTTATGAAAATTGTCTAAAGTTGTACAACTAGTAAGTGGTAGAGCCAGGATAAAGACCCAGAAGATAAATGAGTATTTGCTAAAAAGGAGAATCTGATATTCTCAAAATCCTTTTAAAGTATAGGATCACTTTATTTGAGTTTATAAAAAATTTTGCCATGACAATTTTGATTTTTAAAACACCCTAAATGTTACACCACTCTATAACAGCCGTGGATATCAAGGATGGATTCAATGAATCATCAGTCATTTGTTGAATGTATTCTATATGCAAAGCCTCCTGCTCAATGATGTGAAGTTTTAAAGATATAACACTGATCTCAAGACCACTACGACACATATTAGAAGCTCCAAGTACACCCATGGGTAAAGGGCAGTTGCTCAATAAATGGAGGTTGGTTGTATAAGACATATACACGCAAAATGAATAATAGTACTATAGCATAGGTGCAAGATGTGTGAAGATGACCAGAGTTAAAAGACTGGAGAGATCAAGGACACCTTCAAAGAGTATAGACATGAACCAGGGGTGGAAAGGAAAAAAGGTTTCTATGAGAGAGGCTATTTAATGACAGGCTTTGGAATTGTATCCCGAAAACAATGAATTTCGAGACTTGTGGTATGTTTGTTCATCACTCCTCTTCATTGATTCATTTATTCATTCATTCATTTGAAACATATTTATTGACTATCAGGATTTATCTAGGTCTTAAGGATATAGTAACAAAAGATGATAAACCCAGCCCTCATGGGAAGTTTATTCTAGTGGGAGACAGACAACATGCAAACAAACAGACACACCAAACAATTACAAATAATACTAGTGCTGTGAAGGAAATTAATAAGATTCAGTAATAGAGAATAAGTGGACCTGTGGGACCTCATTTTAGATGATGTGATTATCCAGGCCCCCAAAGAGAGGGTCATTTTAGCTGAGACTTGAAACATGAGGAGGAGTCAGCTATGGGAAGAGACAGGGTAAAAAGAATTCCAGGCGAGAGAACCAGGAGTGTTTTAGACATTGTCTGAAGATGAAGGTGGCCAGACTACAGGGAGTGAAGAAAAGGGGGGTCCCCAGTGACACTGCAGAGGGGAGCAGGAGGCCCATCAGTCAAGCCCTTTGCCTAAGGCAAGAAATCTGTGTTTCTAAGCAAAGAATTAACGCGACTTTGTTTATATTTTGAGATTTCTCAGTACTGTGTAGAGAATGGATTTGTATAGATCAAGAGTGAAAGTTGGGAGGCCAAGTAGCAGATAAGAAATCACCAGAGTCCTGACCAAGATGACGGCAGTGGGCATAGGGAAAGATAGACAGATACGAGATATTTTAGTAATAGACTCTGTAACGGGTGAATCAGATGGGTGGGAGGAAGGAAAGAGAAAGGGGGAATTCTAACAAAATGCTTAGATTTTTTTGCTTGGACATAGCAGCAGGTGATGATTCTAAATAATTATATAAGGAAAGCTGAAGTGGAGGGACAGAGCTGTGTGTGTGGGATATGTTATATTTAAGATACAGAGGAGGAAGTATTGAATTTGCAAATCTGTAGCTCAGAGAAATCTAGACTAGAGATCTAGCTTTTAGGGTTATCAAATAGAGATGGCATTTAAACGTTGGAACTAGATGAAATCACTTGGGTGAAAGTGGAGAGATGGAAAGGAATGAGTAAAATTCATAAGCCTATAGAATATCAATTTTTAGAGATTAGGGAGAGAAGGAGAAGCTAGCAAAGAAGTCTGAAGAGTCAGGAAAGAACAGAGAATAATGTGGTGTCATGGAAGTCGAGAAGATAAAATTTCTCCAGAAAGTGTGAAATTGACTGAAACATGATGATAAGAGACTGAGTTAGATTTGGAAAGAGAAATGCCCACTGATTTTGGCACTGAGATTTTGGATGACCTCCCAAAGGACGGTTTCTGTATAGGGATAGAGATTGAAGTCAGATTCAAAGCTATATGGGAGGTCAGGACAAGTGTGGACAACAAGTTTGAGTTTTATCATAGATGAGAAGGTGGAAATGCACAGTGGTTGTAGGAGAATGCGGGGCCAAGGTCAAGACTTTTTGTTTGTTTTAAGTGGATTATGCTAGAGCAATGGTTCTCAGACTTTATCTTACAGCAGGATTACCTGGTAGGCTTATTAAAAAACCAATTGCTGGGACCCAGAGTTTCTGACTGAATAAGTCTGGGGTGGAATGTGAGAATCTGCATTTCTAACAAGTTCCCAGGTGATACTGATGCTGTTGATCCAGGGACCACACTTTGAGAACCACTGCTCTAGAGTATGTGCTTATACTGCAGAAAATGGTTCTGTGTAGAGAAAGACATTGGTGGTGCAAGAAAGAAAGAATTTTAGGAGTCAAGTTCTTGAAGATGTGTGAGGGTCTGGGATCCAAAGAACAAATGTCTTTGATTGCAGCAGAGATACTTCTACAGAAACAAGAAGAAAGAAGGAGAGGTTGGCGCTGCCTCATCCTTTGCCTTGCTCCCCACATTCAGGGTCCCTTCTGCAGGCTCCCTCTGCTCCCAGATCTAGGTCCAAGCCATATCAGTCAGATGGGGTTAAAAAGCCTGATCCGGTTCATCATACAAGAGGCTTGAGGCAACACCAGTCAATCACTCTTACTGCTAGCCCTCATTTGACCTTCTGCCTCTCACCCTCCTCCCTCACCTGCCCCAGCTTTGGCACCTGCACATCTGCCATGTTCCTTTCAACTAAGACTGTATATAGTTGCTCAGTGTAACACTAGGGATGTTGAGAAATTACTTTTGGGGTTGCCACTCTACAAAGAGAAGGGGTGGAGACCATGATGCCTTCAGCCAGAGCAGCTCTGCTGTCATCTAACATGTATATTAAGGTTCTGAATGTTTCATCTGAAATAGCAGTAAAATATCTAAAAGCCAGTGCTTTGTAGATGACTGTGTGTCTCTAAGTCCTACCTATCTTCTCTAACATGAGTTCTGACCTTCATAATCTGTCATACCTCTGTGCTCCAAAACAGATACCTACCCTTCATCATTGCTCCTAGGCCCCAGTTTTCATTTCAGACTGTTTCCTACCGATATCTGCCTACGTGAATCTACGCATAGTCAATGCTCCCAAATTCTTATGCCCATGTCTGCTTAGCTAAAATGAGAACCATCTCTCTTTGGGTTGGGCCTTTTCAATGCCCACTGCTTGACTGGATGAATGCCACATTCTGTCTATCATTATACTCGCTCAGGTTGTGCATAGGTTAAGCTTGTTCCTGAACCTTTTTCGCCACTGTTTTCTCAGCTACAGTGGATGAGGTTGGTTTAGGATGTCTGCTTCTCTACTGGTGATCCCAACCATGTGGGATCTCTATGTGGTCCCGACCACATTTAACCCTTCAGTATCATGACACATTAGGAGATGGGCTAGTAGGAAAATAATGGATTATTTGGGGCAGAGGTTAAATAAGAACCTCTTTGGTTTGGAGAAACTTATTTTGTGGCTACGTGTGAGGTGGACAGGGCTAGGAGGTAAAAACAAGAAAATGTCTATGGATGAGGCTAAAATAATCATCTAGGTGACAGGTTAAAAAGGCTTAACCAGCAAAGTGACATATGGAAGAAAAAGAAAAAAATGAACTGGGAGATATACCAATACAAAGAACTTTGCGGTAGATATTACTTCTGGGCACAAAAGATGGCTGTACTTAACTGCCCTTTGAAGGTAGATATAACATATGATTTACTTCAACTCAAGAACTGTGGGTAGAAATGATTTTGTAACTTCCAGGTGAAAACATTCAGAGCTGGTGGGAGGCACTCCACGTCCTCTCTGCCCTCATCAATCTGAAGGCATGTATTGTTTGCAGGAGCCATAGGAGAAAAACAGCCTGGAATACTGAGTCTCCATCAGGATTGCCCTGGAGAAGCACTCAGATACCCACTGAACATTGTGTATTGAGTTAAACCACTCTTCTGGTGGGAGCCAGAGGAAGAAGAGACAGTTTCTGCAGCAATACCTAGCCTCGCCTGTATAATGCAAATTTTATCAAAAATTATTTTACTTCTTGGCAAGTATGACATAGAGTATAAACATAACCCTCCCTCCCCCACCACCAGCCAGTCTTTCACTTGTTCAATCATTGCCTGTTTCTTCTCAGAAAACTGAGTGCATGTTTTCTTTTGCAATGCCCAAATAAAATAAACCTTTATAAACATCAGACACTTTAACGTTGTGTATTATGAGTTTCCATATTTTTCTATATACATCCCTCATTTCTGATGTAAGGCAGTCTTTAAACATTTCTAGGATCAGACCTAGTAACGCCTGAGAAAGACAGAAAAAGAGAGCTTGTTTTCATGCTTTCTTTTCATTTCCAGTTTCTTCAAACTCAAGTTCAAAGTTTGGCCTGGCAATTTTTATAACAGATTTTTGTCTTTCCCTTGGGCGGTTAGTGACCTGAGATCTTTTGGGTTTGAAATAAGCCAAAGTTTTGGATCCTTTTCTGAAGCCAATTGTCTTTCTAGTTAAATCTGGCAACAAATTCTTTGTTAAAATCCTTATTTGGGAAGAAGGCATTATTGTTAGACAATAAAATAACCTATGCAACACGCACACCAAAAAATCCATATTTATTCTCTTCAAAGTATGTTGAGTATGTACTTCCCCGAAAATTTTTTATTTCTCTTTAGGTAATGGTTAAATAGATTTTTATTTCAGTATTTTATGTCACTAGCTGTTTCAAGCACTAGAAAATGCTTGGCATTGTGCAAGAATTATTTTTTTAAAAATATCAACACATTGTCAAGTGGCAAAATGGTCAAAATAATGACACAGTATATCTGCAATGGTAAGGAAAATCCCAAGTGAAATATTGGGATGAAGCTGGGGAAAATGCAACATAGAATTTATTTTGATTAAAAAATCAAGTGGATTTTCATAAATTGCTAATATTTTAAAATATATGTATTTTAAATCATCTTCTAAGACACCCTGAAAATTTAAGAGATAAAATTGCCTAGCTTATAGCTAAAGAACTATTTATAAAAACAAATTCTGTGAAAATTGCATTATAAATGCACACAGATGCAGACCTGACTTAAACACCTCTTTATAACTCTCATTCTTTTTTTTTTAGGTAACACTTATTCTTGATGTGATATGAAAATATTACAGGATTATATTTGACCTCTTTGTGGCTAAGTTGGCTGTGTAATGTCTGATAAGAATTCTGAGGCTCCCTATTGTTTTCAAGCAACCCCACATCTTTCCCATGAGGATTATGATCTGCAATGAGTAATTATGATATTGATGTAGTCAAACCCTGTGCACAAAAAGTATCATCAGGGAGAGCACAAAAACCCTTCTCAAATGCAGAAAACCCTGAGGGCTTGCATTCACTCTGTAGCATTTTGCAAATAAAAAGACAGAGCTCCATAGACTCACACACTTCATTAGAAAATAATATGTTGCAACATGTACACAAACTTCAGCCTGGGTTGATTCTGAGATTAGTAGAGATGAGGCTAGGGACACAAAAATAATCAGCAGTGAATTCTGTGAAGAGAAGAGCCTGAGTGAGATACGTTGGATGATGGTCAAGACCTTGATGTTCAACACAGGGTCCGTGAAGCATCAGGATCAACATCATCTGGGAGCTTGTAAGAAATGCAGAATCTTGGGTCCCATCCTAGACTTCTGCAATCAGACTTTGCCTTTTAACAAGATTCCCAGGTGATTCTTTTGTACATTAAACTTTTAGCAGCATTCAATCAGCATCATGGCAGAGTGAGTTGTTCCCTTCGTCTCTCCCCTCTAAGTTACAACCAAATGGACATCCATTGACCAACAGAGGATTTCCTACACAACACAACAAGATGCCTGAGAGATCCATGCAACTATACATCTGAAGATGGGTAGACTGGACCCCTGGGAAGCAGTGGAACTAGGGGAGCAACACCCTTCCCCTCCCCTGGCAGCAGAGATCCAGAGCATGGATCCTCACGCAGCAGCCAGCATGACTATGAGTGAAGGTGGGGACAGCCCAGCCTGCGTGAATGCCTGTGGAGCAGCAAGTGACCTGGCCCTGTGCAAATGAACCCCACTGAGCAGCAGCGGCCCAGCCTGCGTGATGGTTGGTGGAGTGGTAGCAGTGGCCTATCCCACACAACTACAAGCAGATGAGGCAGGGGTCTAAAAAACAGCATCTGCTCCTCTCCTCAAATGATGACAGGTGGAATCTGTGACCAGAAGCATCAGAAACCACAGCAGAACTGGTGACACAGCCCCCAGTGGTGGCAACCCCAACACCGGGCTCCACCAGTAGCAGAGACTGCATACAAGTCCCCAGGCCCCCAGGCCCCTGCCAGCAACAGTGACACCCATGAACCCAGCACCCTTGGCAACCGTGCAACCAGCACCCCTGACAACCTTGGAACAGCAGTGCAGGTGGTGTATGGGACAGCAACATCTGAGCTCACAGAGAGCCAGTGGAAGAACACAAGACCTAGGTGACCCCAGAAGCAACAGAAGTGTTCACAGCCTGGTGATCCTGGTGGCACCACTGGAGACTGCAGCGACATCCAAACAGCAAGGCGCCAAAAGCCCCAGAGGCACAAGCAGCACACTTCTGGCAGAGGTAGTGGAGATTAAAAAGTGCAGGCTCTCAAATACAATCAGAGGCAGCTTAGAACCAAAGTAACCAAAGCCTACCCAAATAAGAAAAGGTGATTACTATCACAAATGCACTGGCAGAGGATCAATTCATCAAAGACCGTGAAGAACTACAGTAACACTGCAGAACAGGATGAAAATGACAACTCTCCAGAAACCAAACCTGAAGTCACAGAAGATTACAATCTAACTGACAGAGAATGCAAAATAGCTGTCATAAAGAAACTCAATGAGTTACAAGAAAACTCAGGAAGACAGTTCAATGAGCTCAGAAATAAAATTAATGAACAGAAGGAATACTTTGCCAAAGAGATTGAAGCACTAAGGAAAAACCAAACAGCAATTCTGGATATGAAGAACACAATTAATGAGATAAAAATAATGTAGAATGCATTAAAAATAGAGCAGACCTGATGGAGGAGAGAATTAGTGAACTCGAAGATAGAAATGTAGAAATGATTCAAGTGGAGGAGGAGAACTAATATTTACAAAAAATGAGGAAATTCTTTGAGAAATATTCAACTCAATTAGGAAAAATAACATTAAGATTATAGGTATCCCAGAGGGAGAAGTGAAGGACAAAGGAACAGAGAGCTTATTCAAAGAAATAATAGCTAGAACTTCCCAAACCTAGAGAAGGAACCAGACATGCAAGTACGTGAAGCTAATAGATCTCTTATTACATTAATGCAGAAAAACCTTCTCCAAGGCATATATATTAAAATTGTCAAAAGTGAATGACAAAGAAAAAATATTAAGAGCAGCAAGAGAGAAGAAAATAACCTACAAAGGAACCCCCATCAGGCTTTCAGCAAATTTCTTAGCAGAATCCTTACAGGCTAGGAGAGAGTGGAATGGTACATTCAAAACACTGAAAGACAAAAACTATCAGCCAAGAATACTCCATCCAGTGAAATTATCCTTCAGATATGATGGAGAAATAGAAGATTTCCCAGACAAACAAAATTTGAGGGAGTTCATTGCCACTATACCTGCATTAAAAGAAATGATGAAAGGAGCCCTCCTACCTGAAACAAAAAGGCAAGGGTTTACAAAGCTTTGAGCAAGAAGATAAATAGACAGACAAAATCAGAAAATTGCAGCTGTATATCAGAATAGGTTAGCAAACAATTATAACACAAAGGATAAAGGGAAAGAAAGAATCAAAAATAACTACAAACACTTCAGTTTGCTCACAGACTCACAACACAAAAAAGAATAATTTGTGACAACAAAAACATAGAAGGGGAAAAGGAAAGGGATGGAACCTGCTTAGGCTAGTGGAGATAAGAGGATATCAGAAAATGGACTATCTCTTCTATGAGATCTTTTATACAAACCTCATGGTAACCACTAAACAAAAAATCAGAGCTGAATCACAAAGCATAAATAAAGAGAAAACTGAGAAAACATAACAAGGGAAAAGAAATAGTGGAAATATAGAACAACTGGAAAACAAGAGATAAAATGGCAGTATTAAGCCCTCATATATCAATAATCACTCTAAACATAAATGGATTGAATTCTCCAATCAAAAGACACAGAGTGGCTGGATGGATTAAAAAACAAGACCCAACAATATGTTGTCTCCAAGAAACACATCTCAGCTTTAAAGACAAACAGGCTCAGAGTGAAGGGATGGAAGATGAGACTCCAAGCAAGTGGCAAGCAAAATAAAGTGGGTGTAGCCACACTTTTATCAGACACAGCAGACTTCAAGATAAAAAAGATAACAAGAGACAAAGATGGACATTATATAATGAAAAAAGAGACATTCCACTAAGACATAACATATTAATATATATTCACTTAACACAGGGGCACCAAAGTACATAAAACAACTATTAACAGATCTAAAGGGAGAAATTGGCAACAAAACAATAATAGTAGGGGACATTAATACCCAACTTATGTCAAAGGATAGATCATCTAGACAGAAAGTCAACAAGGGAAGAATGGCCTTAAATGAAATACTAGACCAGATGGACTTAATAGATATATATATAGAACATTCCATCCCAAAACAGTAGAATACACATTCTTCTCAAATGCACATGGAACATTCTCAAATATAGACCATATCTTGGGACACAAAGCAAGCCTCAAAAAATTTAAGAAGATTAAAATCATATCAAGCATCTTTTCTGACCACAATGCTATGAAACTAGAAATCAACCACAAGAAAAAAGCTAGGAAAGTCACAAACATGTGGAGACTAAAAAACATGCTACTGAACAAGTATTGGATCAATGAAGAAATCAAAGGAGAAATCAAAAAATACCTGGAGACAAATGAAAATGAAAACACAACATACCAAAACTTATGGGATGCAGCAAAAGTGGTACTAAGAGAGAAATTTATAGCAATACAGGCCTACCTCAAGAAACAAGAAAAATCTCAAGTAAACAAGCTTACCCTATACCTAAAAATTTATAGCAATACAGGCCTACCTCAAGAAACAAGAAAAATCTCAAGTAAACAAGCTTACCCTATACCTAAAAGAACTAGTAAAAGAAGAACAAACAAAGCCCAAATTCAGTAGGAGGAAGGAAATAATAAAAATCAGAGCAGAAATGAACAAAGTAGAGACCAAAAAAACAATAGAAAGGATCAATGAAACTAAGAGCTGGTTCGTTGAGAAAATAAACAAAATTGACAAACCTTTAGCCAGACCCACTAAGAAAAAAAGAGAGAAGACTCAAATAAATAAAATCGGAAATGAAAGAGGAGAAATTACAACAGATGCCACAGAAACACAAAGGATTATAAGAGAATACTGTGAAAAGCTATGTGCCAATAAACTGGATAACCTAGAAGAAATGGATACATTCTTAGAATCATACAACCTCTCAAAACTGAATCAAGAAGAAATAAAGAATCTGAATAGACCAATTACAAGTTAAGAGATTAGAACAGTAATCAAAAACCTCCCCAAAAAAAAAAGTCCAGGACCAGAAGACTTCTCTGGTGAATTCTACTAAACATTTAAAGAAGACTTAATTCTTATCCTTCTCAACCTATCCCAAAAAATTGAAGAGGACAGGATGCTTCCTAACACATTTTACAAGGCCAACATTACCTGATGCCAAAATCAGACAAGGACAACACAAAAAAGGAAAATTACGGACCAATATCACTGATGAACATAGATGCAAAAATCCTCAAGAGAATATTAGCAAATCGAATGCAACATTAAAAGGATCATACAACATGATCAAGTGGAATTTATTCCAGGGATGCAGGGGTGGTTCAACATCCACAAATCAATCAATGTGATACACCACACTAACAAACAAAATAAAGAATAAAAATTTGAGCAGCATTCGGTTGTATGGAAGTAACCTTTAGGATTAGGGCCTAAGAGAAATCACATTGCTTCCAAATGAAACTTTGGACCAGGTAAGAATCCATGGCTCAAGCAAGAAATTCAGCTATTGTTATGTTCCTGGTAAGGTTTGGTAAGGTAATCAATCTACTTAAACTTTCGTCAATATCTCTTTGAGATTTTTGCTGTGATAAGAGTGATGCTGATGTGGCTATTTTTCTTTTTCTATGAATTAGTTGTGGATAATGAAATTACGTATATAATATAAAGAAGAGAAAAGAGTCAATCAATATTACTGCAATCCTGTATCCCTTTCATTTTCTGTGTGGAGCATTTCTTTTATTCATTCATTTATTCATTCAACCTATTTTATTGAATATGCAGTATATGTCAGGCACTGTGCTTGGCACTGGGGACACAGAGGAAGAATATACTCCTCAGCACTATCTAGCATCCTTTACTAACCATTTAATTTAAGAAAAACAATGGATAGTTTTCTAGGATGGGGATTGTAACAGAAGGAAGGGAGCCCTTGAAGATCCTATTACTAGATGGGTTATTTTCATCTTCTGAAATGCTAGGCCAAAATTTTTTTTTTAACCAAGCAACTGGAGTAGAATCCACAGTGTTCTCAATCCCTTTGGGTATATTGTTTTGTCAATTAGATGGTATGCTCCTCAAAGCAGAGGCTACCTCTTCATTTGCTGACTCAGTAAAGTGCCTTTGACTGATGATCTGAACTGGCTTCTCTTCAAGACAGTGCTAGAAAGCTGCCTTTGCGTGAGTCAGTGTTGACCACCTCCATGTTAGACATTCTGTTCAAAGTAACCACTGGAACAGTAACTTCATGGCTAGTGCCACTGCCTTCGTACACTGTTTATGATTTCTTGTACCTGGATGATGCATAACAATACTAATTAAACAAGAGAACAACAAGAGCTACCATTAATTGAGCAACTAGTACTGTGCATTGTTTTGAATACACGTTCTTTAATCTTCACAATGTTATGATCTTTTATATGATTTATGATATAATGCATCTTTTACAGGGGCTATAAAACTTTTACATCATCTTTTATAACTGAGGCTGAGAGAGCTTTAATGATTTGCATATTGTCATAAAAATACTAAGGGGCAGTTTTACTATTTGATCTAAGCTTTGCCTGGCTCCAAATACTACACTAGTTAACTATGCACATCAAAATTAATGCCAACCACTTGGCACTTGTATTTTTATATAATTTTTTTCAAAGTATTATATTTAGGAGAGGGGAGAAAGAAGCCATTTCTTTCAGAGATATTAGGATTTTGAGAAAAACTTCTCCCCTTATACTGAGTAGTTAATGTGCATTAAGAGTATGTCAGGAAATGGTTTCTATAAGCAAGATTTTCAGCCTCATCCTTTCAAGGATAATGCTTTATATCCATTCATTAACTCATCTAACAAATTCTGAGAATGTATTTGCCAGATATTGTCCTACTCGCCAAGGACGTCAGGATGAACAGGATCCAATTCCTGCCCTCAAGTTGTTCACACTATTGGAGACATACCCCATGACCCACAAACCTTAAAATGTTTAATAACTGGGTCTTTATAGAAAGAATTTCCTGACTCCTCTAGATAACATGAATGTAAAACTCGGGAAGATGTCAGTGCTGGGAATCATCAGAGTATAGATACTATTAAAGCCATGAGATAGGATAGGGTCACTTGGAGAAGGAGGAGAGATCTGGGATCTGAGCTCTGAATCACAGACTTGAAAAAAAAAAATGGTGCTCAGGGTAATGGTTAAGACCAAGGGACTTGACATTAGAGGCACTAGCAATAGAAACACATCTCAGGCAATTACGTGCTGCACGTAACTCAGGCTAGTTACATAAACTTTATGAACCTCAGCTTTCTCATCCGTAAATTAAGATTAGAGTACCCACTTTCCATGGTGGGTGTGAGCAATGAGTGCTAACTCATATAAAGCCCCTGGCTTTGAATGACAGGCCGTAGAGCACAGTGGTTGAAAGCACAGACAGCTGGGATGGAACCAGAGCTGCGGTACGGGCTAACTCTGTGTTTTGGCAAGCTCTTCATTCCTTCTGGGCCTCCCTTTCTTCATCCACAACATAGGAATAGCAATAATACTTGCCTCCTTAGTTTTTGTGAAGATGACTGAGTTAACTGATGTAAAGTATTTAGAACTGCATCTGGCAAAGAGTAAGAGCTATATGGGGGTTAACACTGGTTATCTGACTAATTGTTGTTATCTGCTCAAGAGGCCATGTTTCTATTTGCAAGGGCTTCTGCAATAAACACACTGGGGAAAAACCCACAGGGGAAATCAAACTGAGCTAACTAACCAAGCTCTTAGCTGGAAGCAGAAAAGAATAGGTGCTGAAAAGAGGAAACTTCAATCAGACCCAAAAGGAAGAGCAAATCAAGCAAAATTCAATAAGGCAAAGTTCTGCCAGAACAAGCCGAGTCTCGGAGACAACATGCTTTAGAGGGCACTGAACAATAGAAATTGAGTTTTGGGCATTGAGCCACAATTTGAGCGATTCAGCACGCAAGCAGGCTCTTGTATCAGAGGTTTGTGTCACCAGGGCAAAAGGTTTCACTTTAAAAAGTCATTTCTATCCATTATCCATAGATGATACTTGGTTCTATTCTAAACAAATAAATGATGGGCATTCAGTCCATACTTTCCCTCTAATTTCCCTGAGTAATTACTCTAAGTGAACTGTCTTTTTTATAAGTACTCACTATTCAGGGAATCTGCTGCTGTTTTCTCTTTGGCTTACCAACCTTTTGAGAGGTCGGTGGGTCTACTGCAGTCACTCAAATGGAAAATGTGAAAAACACCTGAGGATTAATGGATTAGGAAATTTTGAGCACAAACTCCATTTGGCACAGCACATACATCAACTTGCAGAATAGCATAAAAGAAAATAAGAACCCAAAGAGGGCTCTTACTCACATTTCAAGGTCTAATGGAGTCAAGGATTATGAAAATGGAAAGCTTTTTTGCCTATGTGCATACCTTTCTCCCAAGGCATTATTTTCAGCAACTCTATTCCTTTTCCACTCTTTTCTACCTGGGAAATTACTACTCATCCTTCAATCCAGGTCAAATGTCACCTATTGGATTATGCCTTTCATTCTCTCAAAACTGGATTATTTGCATTCTTTACTAGGCCAGCTTCAGAATCCATACTTTCTCTAGTACTACATATAATGCCACATTGTGACGTTTACCTACCACTAGACCATAATTTCCTTTAGTACACTAAGAGTGTCTTGTTTTATCTCTAATGCCTGTCAAGATACTAATATGGCCTCCCAAACTTGTAATCATTGATCAAGAGATGCTGTAATCTTGCTTTCAGCTGGAATTTACCCAAGGCCATAGGGAGATGAGAGTATTCACCAGGCTAAAAATCGTGTCTTCACCCAGTACCAGAATCCACACATTATAATAGAGCCTTAGGCAATATACTGGCCCACTGCGCCTGCAAAAGCACCACGTTTCTCTTGAAAACATCTGAAGTCCTCCTCTCAGATCAAGGGTGTACGATTCCAAGGTCTAGAAACACTTTGCCTCTGTTTCTTTCAGTGTCAAACTATCCATTATTACTCTCATCTGCTTTACTAACTCTCCTTCTGTTTCCAATCATTTCTAAATTCAGTACATGTTTGTAGAATGAAAGACTAAGTAACCAAAAGAACTCAGGAAGGCTTACGTTTAATGTCATCTTGAGCATATGCAGTTAGAAGACTATCTCTGTGAGTTCTACTCCTGATATATTATTTACAGTTAGGGGACAAATCAAGTGAAAGGAGAAAGGAAAAAGTAAGGTAATACTTATAACACATTAGTTTGGGAAATGCTAAATTTCTAAAACAGGAGAAGTAAGCATATCTGTCCTGAAATCAACATGCTTATTCCGCCAAGGAGGCACAGCCCAGAACAGCCACTACTCCTTGCCTTGCTCTACCCCAGAATAGAGTCATCTTTTGTATACTGGCCACATCTGTCCACACAACAGGGTTAGAGGTCAAAAAGATTGAAGGATTGTGGATAAAATCAAACATCTAATATTCCAAAAGTCTGAAAAAACTCTCAAGTCAGAAATGGTTTCTGCTACATCCCATAGGTGTTGAAAGAAGAGATTTTCTTTTTCCTCCATAAGCCTGGATTTATATTAGATCCCTCAAAATGTTTTTTTAACTACTGACTTAAATAACTTTTCAAGAAATTCCAAACTCTTTAGCCTTCCCTTTTCCCATGGTGCTGGTGACAAGAATGAGCAAATTTTTACTCAATTTATACAGTGTTGTTAACACAGTAAGTACCTTTGGGCACACAAACAACTCATTTGACAGAATTCAGCAATTTTTGTAAGCAGAAACCAGTTAATCAGTCTCTTTTTGGATCACATAGCACCAAATAACTCCTAATGGGTTAAACATTTTACTTATTATGTTTAACAGAATGCTGAATTTTCCAACTAATAGTCTTGCTGCCACTGACATACAGGCCTTTCAAGATAATTGATTTAATGATGATTTAAGAAGTCAACTTACTGACTATAAGAAATATAATGGTTTTTCGGGCATTAGTGGAGAATTGGGAACTATCATCCAAGACGTAAGGAAAAGATAATTATGCAACTTGAGAATTCCATAGTAGCCAAAATCTAAGATGGTGGAAGGTATGTGTAGATGGTCCTACCACCAAATGGCTCCACCTACAGATTTCCACCCTATTCTCTACTGAGAGGTCCTATGGCACAACAAGGAGAAATACAGGAGGTTTCTCAGCTTCAGTTTAACTCCACACTGATCTGGTATGCCAAAATATCTGGACGTGTCTGACAAACTGGGGATCTGACCTGCTGGAAACCAATTTCCATGAGAGACTGAGGTGGCTTCCGGATAGGAGCTTGTTATGGGGAAGAAAGAGCCAGACACAATAAGCCCAATGGACTTATCCCTCAGAGGAGAGGAGAAATTCTGATTAAGTCAATTTCTAGAGCCACATACCAAGTGCTCAATAGCCACATGTGGCCAGTGGCTATGATATTAGACAGTAGTGACAATAGAACATTTCCACCATCACAGAAGGTTCTATTGGACAACATTGTTCTAGAAATTCACTTTCAGTCTTGGGGTATGTAAGATAATTCTATTTGGGTCTCATTATTCCTTTTGAAATTCTTATTTTTTAAAGTATTTTAGTAATTGTTATTTAGATTTTTACTACTACTTATAAAAATCTCATTTAAATGCCAAAGAACAATATTGCTGATCATGGCTATTATCATCATCTGTTAATGAGATTGTTTTTTCTAAACCTGATAGTTTTCAGAATTGATGTCCATAAGATAACCCCAGGTCCTGCCTAGTGACCCCGACATCATCCTAGTCTCTGAGATCATGGCTGGCTATTGCAGTGAAGCAATTTCCACTCTATTTCATAATGTTTAAGAGGATCCATCCCTTCCTGTGACTCGGAAGGTGGGAACCAAGTGAGATCATTAGGGAGGAAAATAAAACCACACTAGAAGATTGGAGAGAAAAAAGCTGGGGACAAAAAAATAATCACTGATTCCAACTGTAAGTTCAGGGCATCATTGGAATTGAGACCTATAGTGTACTCTTTAAAAAGTGAAGGACAAATAGTCTGTTGACTTCTGCTGAATACCGGAAGGACTTTCCAAAACAACCAGTGAATTCCATCACACCTGTGAGGTTCTTTGATCAATAAAGCAAAGTAGCAAAATTTGGGTTTCATTCCTTCCTCTGACTTTCCTAGTTGTTCCTGATTAGCTATTCTCAGAGGCTGTCTAGTCCTTTGACACATGCAAACAATGTATCATAGCAGAAAGCCGGATCTCCCAAGTATTTCACGACTGGTTGAAGAGACTCGCTACCCAGGTCTAAACTCCCAAGTCTGCCTGCCTTTCATCACTCATGATGTTGTGACTATAGCTAGGTTTTGTTTTGTTTTGTTTTATGATGTTACAACTGGCATTGTTTTTTAAGCCGTAAATACAAAACAGAGTTTACTCCATTATGAATGCCACTTCCTCATCTGTGAGTTAATATTTCAAAACACTTAGAAAAGTAATTGACCCATAAACAGACTCTTTGTAAGACAGATAGATAGACAGATGATAGATAGATAGATAGATACATACATACATACATACAGACAGACAGACAGACAGACATACAGACATACAGAGATACATAGATACATAGATACATGGATAGATAGATACATAGATAGATAGAGATAGATAGAAGTCATTCACTTCTTGTGAATAATGACTGTAAGCTGTGGAACACTGTGATCCTGCTCCAATTGTACAAAGTTTTCCAGCAGTCCTTTTTTTAAAGTATTTAAGTCATAAATTTTTTTTCCTTGTCCCAATGGGGCAGGATCAAGGGTACTGAGGTTTTTTGTACAGATATGGAGATAGATACGGTATTTCCTAGCAATGCTTTCCCTCCACCCTAACCACACAGGGCTAACATATCATCTTAGAACAACTAATATGAACCAAATCTCTCTGATGTCTATATACTTAGGAAAAATCAGGATCATTATTATTAATAAAGTTACTAGATTCATCTATCCCATCATAGACATGATGATCAGATACAACTATTCAGCTGACAATGTTTATCTCTTGGCAAAGATTCTTAGGAAAAACTCTCAGTGACTAAAGATGTTATTATTGAGGATACAAAAATAACCTTAGATGAAAATTTCCTACAATAAGCTATTTAAATCCAGTTAGACTAAACATTACCAGCTACAACAAAGCATTAATAACGAAGCACTTCAGAGATAACATGAAGCTTTGAAGTCCCTATAGCCCATTGCCAGAATTCACTTAAATATTCCATCTTTGCCAAAAGGGAACAGTGGCATTTTAGATTATTTTGAATTTCTAACTTATAAAAAAATGTGTCATTTCTTACAAAGAACATTACAAACTAGAATATTGTCTATAATATTTAGTAGGTAAACTTTATTATGTTCTAACGATTTATCACGGGTTCTACACATTGGGTCATAAGTTTCTTTATATGTGTTTAATTTCTGATTATTTTCATTTAGAGTACCTATGGACTCACTCTATCAATAAGAATCAAGTAAGTTGAGAGTGTAAACCCATAGATAATTTTCTTTGTGGCTGAATCACGATGAACGTTCCTGGTTACAGTCCTCTGACTAGTTTTTTGTACATTTACCAGAGTGGGCTGCCAAATGGTGGTTTAACTTGAGGCCGATGATATACTTTGAAGCAGCACGTTAAGATCTTTGGGTTGACTCACCCACTTGCTTAAAATTATGACTTAAATGTGTTTATTATAACTGTAAAATAATGTAGTATTAATAAACCTGTT
The DNA here is from genome assembly GCF_020826845.1 of Diceros bicornis minor. Classification (NCBI taxonomy): domain Eukaryota; kingdom Metazoa; phylum Chordata; class Mammalia; order Perissodactyla; family Rhinocerotidae; genus Diceros; species Diceros bicornis. Next base: position 27,924,589 of record NC_080741.1, read on the forward strand.
TATCCATCCTTCTGCCAAGCTAAGTATCAAAATGTAATCAGCATTTCTAAAAACTTCTAAAATTAAACTGAAATTGTAAATAGAGAAGCTAAGCAAAAGACAGCCAAAGAATGACTTTGGAATACTGTTTGTTCCCATGGTTAGGTTTGGAAAGAAATGAGCTTAGTTTTCCCAAGTCCATATAAGTAAATTTTAGAGTAATTCTGATCATGCTTATATGTGCCAAGGGGTGATGGGGGAAAAAGAATCCCACTCTGAGTTCAGCAGACAGGAGGGGAAGAAATAACTTAGAAAACAGAAATGGGGCAACAGCCCTGGCAGTAAGAAAGGAGATCCAGTGAATAGTCACTCATTATGCAATCTTCTCAGAGAAAGCACAGCTCCCTCTGGATTGAGTAGGTTCACTCTCTGTTTCAGAGGTTACAGGGCGTTTCGTTAAAATGGAGCAGAAATCCAAGTTCTGCTGTAGAGTTGGGCCTATTTTACAAGAAAAATAAAAATACGGAGTTTAATAGTGAACACGCTACATTGCCACCTAAGCAGGCAAAGACTCAGGAGTACTAGGTAAATAATCCCAACATAGGATGATGTTTCCTTTATATTCTATACAGTCTTACTGTTTCTAAAGATGCTAAAACATTGGTTTAAGGAATATCATCATATATAACAATTATATGAAAAAAATCATGCGATGTTAAGTGAAAAAGGCAGGTTATAAAACCATTTACATATAGCTAGCCTGTATTTTATAATTAGATATTATATTTCTTTAAAAAATCAGAATATAAGAAAAAAAGATTGGTAGAACATCTGGGAATATGGATGATCTTTTTATGTAATAAATCTATAAGCTCTTTATGACCTTAAGAAAAAGTAATAAATGTTGTCTTGCTGTAGCCTAACATTACCCCTTTAATTCTTAGCTCATTAATAAGATAGCTTCCTGGGAGAGGGGGCACAGGTTAAGAAGCTTTGACTCTTCTTTAGATCTGAAAATAATATATTTCCCAGAAAGTCCTGAGCATAAACAATCCACAAAGACTATCATTTCATGGGGAAAAAATAATATAGACATTAATTTAGATACATATATAAATATATATACATACTCAAAAAATAATGTGATAAATAGTTTTAACATGGTGAGAGATCCAGTGAGCAGGGCAGGAAAATGGAAGATTAAGCTGTTAAATTAACTCATTGATTTCATAAATTGATTGATCACTGACATCTTCTAGGAAAACATTATCTGCACTTTGTCTCAATCGTTGCAAGAGAATGATTGCTTATTAATGATTTTACTTTACTTTTCTTTCTTATTTTTAAGAATTATTTTAGAGAGAGAAAAAAGTGCAAAGAATAATAAAACATACATCTACCTGTCTACCAGGCACACATATTTGAAAAATGTTAACATCAATTAACCATATTTTAAAATAATATTTTATTAAAGCATAGCATACAAAAAGGAAAGTGTGTCAATCAAAAGCATATAGCAAAATGACATTCCATAAAATGAACATACCCACGTAACCAACACCAAGCTCAAGAAATTGAACACTACCAGTACCTAGAAGCTCTCCTCGGGTGTATCCTCACTTAGAACTACCCATTCCTTCACCATGGCAACCACTATCCTGACCTCTGATATCACAGAAGGTTTTTGACTGTTTTTAAATTTTTTACAAATGGAATCATACATATTTTTGAATCTGGATTATTTCACCCAAAATTATATAAGTGAAATTCATCCACGTTTGCCTGTAACAGTAGTTCATTCATTTTCATTTCTATATAGTATTCCATGTTGTGAATGTAACATAATTTTTTATTCATTGTGCTGTTAATATACATTTTATTATGTCCTGTTAACTATTATGAATAATGCTACAATGAACATTCTCATACCTGTCCTGTGGTGAACATATGCACACATTTCTCTTGGGTACACAGGAATGGAACTGCTGGGTCATAGGATGGGCCTATGTTAAGCTTTAGAAGATACTGCCAAATAGTTTTTCCCAAATAGTAATACTAATTTTTATACCAACAAGTAATGTATGAGAATTCCAGTTACATCACATTCTTGTCAATATGTAATATTTGTAAATTTGTTTGTTTTTCTTTGGTGTTTAGTGGTATCTCATTTGGCTTTAATTGAACATGGTATATTTGTTGGTCATTTGGGTATATTCTTTTGTGAAGTGTTTGTTCAAGACTCTTGCCCATTATTCTATTGGGTTGTCTGTTTTTTTCTTGTTGATTTGTAAGAGTTGTTTACATATTCTGGATACAAGCACATTGTGAATTATATGTATCTAGGATATAATCTCCCCTCTGTTGCTTGTCTTTTTACCTTCTTAAAGATACTACAGTTATTTTAATTACAGTGTTTTAATATAGCCCAACTTATCTGTATTGCCTTTTATTAGTAGTTTTTCTGTCTTGTTTAAGAAAGCTTTTCCTAACCCAAGGATTTTTTTTTTCCTAGAAGCTCTTTTGTGTAATCTTTCACATTTAAATTTACAATACACTTGGGGAGGATATTTGTGCTTAATATTAGAAGTCAATATCTGTGTTTTCATATGGATATTACATTGACCTTACTGTAAAGACAACTTTTTTCTTGCTGTCCTAACGTGCCATTTTCTTATAAATAAATTGCTCATCGCTGTGAAGGTCCGCTTCTGGACTTTCTGGTCCCTTCCATTGTCCTTTTCATCTATCCTTGTGCTAATGGGCACTCGTAATTACTTTAGTTTTGCAATAAGACTTGATGGTTGGTAGGGAAAAAACAAATGACTTTCTTCTTTTCCTTCAAGATTATCTTGGAGACTTTGGCCCTTTGAGTTTCCCAACAAATACTAGAATCAAATTTGTTAATTCCCATTAACAAAATCCCTGGATTTTGATTGAGATTGCGTTTTACCTTTAGATACTTTTGGAGAAGAATAGATATCTTTACAATATATATTGAGTGTTCCAAATCGTGAACAAGGTATATTCCTCAATTTACTTACCCTCTTTATTTTTTCTCAATTGTATTCTTATAGCTTATGTGTAGAGTTCTTACACACTTTGTTAGATGTTTATATATCTGATGTTTTAATACTATATTAAATTACATTTTTTTAAATTTAATTTTCCAGTTGCTTGTTGCCAGTATATAAAAAAATACTGACAATAAAATGTTTATATTGTATCCAGAAACCTTTCTAAATTCACTTAATAATTGTAATATTTTACCTGTGGATTCTTTGGATTCTCTAGGTAGGCAATTTTATTCTACAAATTACAGTGCTTCTTCCACTCTAGTTCTTGTAAATTTTTTTTATTTTTAATGGCAGAGTATAGTAAATAGGACCCCAGTATATTGTTCATCAAAAATAATTATATCAAATATTCTTGTCTTATTCCTAATGTCAGGGGAGAAAGATTTAATATTTTACTATTAAGTATGATAGCTGTTCTCAAATTTTAGAGGTAATATTTATTTAAGAGTATAACCTTCTGGTGTGAAGATTTTTATTAAACAATCAGTGGGTGTTGAATTTTATCAAATGTTTTTTCTACATCTATTGAAATGATTTTATGATTTGTCTTCATTTTCTGTAAATGTGGAAAATTACACTGATTTTCTAATAAACCACTGCTGTATTCCCAGTATAAACCAAATAGTTCACGACATAGTAGCCTTTTTATGTAAAAATAGATTTGCATTGCTAATATTTTTGTTTAGAATTTTTGCATTTTATGTATATGAGAAAAATTGACTATAATTTTCCTTTCATGTAATTTCCTCAATATTTCATAACAATGTTTTGCTGTTTTCAAAAAAATGAGTTAGGAAGTGACATTTTACCTTCTACTCTCTGGAAGTTTTGTGACATTTTTCTCTTAAACGTTTGGAAAAATTACAAGTGAAGCCATCTAGACCTGGCATTTTCTTTGTGGGAAGGTTTTTAATAAAATTTTTTAATTACTATAGGACAATTCAGATTTTCTATTTCTTCTTGTGTCAGTTTTAGTGAGTTGTGTTTTTCTAAGAAATTGTCCAAAACTCATCAACATATTTCTAATATCATTTATTTGTGCCTTATTCCTTGATCAGTCTTGACAAGTTTTATCAAATGTATTAGTCTTTTCAAAAAAAGTGAATTTGGGGGACCGACCAGGTGGCACAAGCGATTAAGTGCACATGCTCCGCTGTGGTGGCCTGGGCTTCGCCAGTTCGGATCCCGGGCATGCACCGACACACTGCTTGTTGAGCCATGCTGTGGTGGAGTCCCATATAAAGTAGAGGAAGATGGGCACAGATGTTAGGTCAGAGCCAGTCTTCCTCAGCAAAAAGAGGAGGATTGGCATCAGATGTTAGCTCAGGGCTGATCTTCCTCACAAAAAAAAAAAAAGAAGTGAATTTGGTTTTGTGGATTTTATTGTGTTTTCTATTTCATTAATTTCTGGTCATCCCTTTTTTATTTCTTTATTTTTTGGATTTAAATTGCTGTTCTTTTGCTAATTTTTTTGAGCTGAATCTTAGAGCATTGATGTTCAGCATGTTTTCTAATATATACATTTATGGTTTATTTATATCTCACAAGTTTTTATGTCAAATATTCATTATAAATTTTTTCAAAATATATTCTAATTTCCATTTTGTCTTCCTCTTTGACCTAGGGGTTATTTAGAAATTTATTGTTAATTATTTGTAAATTTGCCTGTGTCATTTTGGTTTTGATCTTTAGGTCATTTTCATAGAATTTTCAAAGAATATCGTCTGTATGTTATAATTTTTCAGAAATTTGTTGTGACTTGCTCTCTGGCTAAACCCATAGTCAACATTTATAAATGTTCAAATGTGTACTTGGAAAGAATGCATATTTTGAAGCTGTTGGGTGTGATTTTCTCTATATATGTATCAATTGGCGATCGTATTGTTCAAATTGTTTACATCCTTCTTGATATTTGTATCTGCTTATTTTATCAGCTACTGAAAGATGTATGTTAAAATTACCATTATAATTGTGAAGTTGTCTATTTAACCCTGTAATTCAGTTATTTTTTCCTTTGTATATTGTAGCTATATTATTATGTGTATACATATAAAGATTTACTATATCTTCCTACTGATTGTGATCTTAGGAAATATCTCTCTTTATCCCTGGAAATGTCTACCCTTTTGGTAACTACCCAAATTCAAATATATGTTGTTTATAAGACACATACCTTAAATTTAGGAATGCAGAAAAGTAGAAAGTGAAAGAATAGAAAAAGGTATCCTGCAAACACTAACCCTCAGAAAAACTGGTTTTTCCCATTATTATATTTTTTACTTTCCTATGTCCTTATGTTTAAAGTGTGGTTCATATAAATAGCATATAACTGAATTGGGCTTTTTGTTGTTCTATTTTTGTTTTGTTTTGTTTCTCTACTTTTAAAAATCCAATTTGGTAGTCACTGTGTTTTAATTGAAGAGTTTAACTAATTAACATTTATGGCTATGATTTAAATTTTGGACCACCATTTCCTTCTCCTTTCACTCCTTCCTAATAATCCTTCCCCTCATATGTTTGTTATAATCTATCCATTATCTTTATTTTAGCTCAAAGCCCTTCAGAATATCTAATCTTCCCTACTATTAGAGGGAGAATACTATCATCTCTCAAAGTGTTGATGTTGCCCACAATTCTGGAATGTACATCATTTTACATGTTTCCTGCTGATCTGTATTATACTTTTCCAAATTATAGCCAGGAGAATAATAACTATGTAAACATTCAATTATATTTAATATTGTCAAATTGATCTCTGAGGTGGTTAAACCAATTATATTACAACCCATAGCATCCACAAGAGTTGATATTTCCCTACTTCTCCGACATTTGATATTTTAGTCTTTTTCAACTTTCCAGTTTGAAATGGTATTAATTATCGGATTTTTGATTCAATTTGCATATATTTGTTTATTAGTGATCTTGAGCTTCTTGTGTTTTTGGACTTTTGAGATTCCTTTTAGATGAGTTGCCTGTTCATATCAGTGCCTTTATATTGGGTAGCTTTCCTTTTACACATTCATGTGTAATTTTCTTTATATATTCTCTTTCATTCAATTTTTTTATTTTTTATTTTTTTGATGAGGAAGATTCACCCTGATCTAACATCTGCTGCCAATCTTCCTCAATTTTTTGTATGTGGGATGCCTCCACAGCATGGCTGATGAGTGGAGTAGGTCTGTGCCCAGGATCCAAACCCGCGGACCCAGGGCACCGAAGCAGAGTGTGTGGAACTTTAACCACTCTGTCACAGGGCCAGCCCTTTCTTTATATATTCTTGATTCTCATACTACATACTTTTTCACTTTGTTTATTTTACCTCTTCTTGTATAGAAGTTTGGAGTTTTTGTCATTTTTAAAATTTTTATTTCCTCAAATTTTAAGTCATTTTCTTTCTTTGTTTTTGGTATGTTTTCAACCATTGAAAGAATCCTTATCTCCCCTACTCTTTCATCTTTTTCATAAATTTTGAGAGTTCTAGCATTCAGCTTAAACTGGTGAGGATTCCAAACCAATAACACTTTTCTCTCATTCTTCACAGAGTATGTATCAATCTCTTAAGAAATGTACAAATAATTTTTAAAAATATTTCTTTGGTTTACTGCAAGGATTTTAAAGTAAATATAATACAAGAAGGATAGCATTTGATCTTAATGGAGATCAGGGCTTCGAAATAAATTCACACTGTATATGAATAAAAGTGTAACATAAATAGGAAAATACAGAGTTGCTACTCCATTGAATATCTATGATTTACCCACAATAACGCTAACCCATTTATGGGAATATCTGTCAGATAATAAGAGGAAATGAACAGTTATGATAGATCCCTCTGTGTCTTTCAACAATCATCATCATAATACTTCAAAAGCTGGATCCATTGACAGATGGTTGATGTGACTGAGATAGCTGAGCAGACATTTTGGATCAATGACTGGCAACTTAATCTATGGATACACCATTTTTATAAGGCTATAGCACAACAAAATAAAATAGTCTTTTATTTTAGGATCGCATACAAATTTCCATCCATCTTGTTACTTGCTACTCCCGTGATCAGAACTAGTATCTCCACATTGTAGCAGTAGTAGACATGTCTGAAGGCATGTGTGTATGTTTGTATGTATCAAGACATATTCATTTCAGTTGTCTGAATACTCAGTGTAGATGAGTATATGATTTATTAGTAGTGATTATCAATTTGCCAAACAAATGGAGTAATGGAGCGGCCTTTCTCCGAGTCCTCCACTTTCCTAAAAGATGAATGAATTCCTTTTCTACTGAAGTGACGTTCCTAAATGGTCTCTACATACTTCCCTTCCTTTATCTAATACAAGATTTATGTAAAATTTAGCATAAGGGATCAAAAACACACTAAAACTTTGGAGTAAGGAGAACAACACAGTGCTTAATAGAGACAGTGGTTTCACAACATTGTGAATGCACTAATGCCACTAAATTGTGTACCTTAAAATGGTTAATTTTATCTTGCATGAATTTCACCTCAATAAAAAAACAAAACACTAAAATAAGATGTACCCCACAGTTAAATAAACTATTCTGTGTTCTAATTACAACTGCAATTCTCAACCCCCAAATAAAGAGAGGCATGTCACTAATATTTTGTAATTAGTAGTAGTCGAAGTATAAAATTTGTGAAGATGGATGTTTGTATAAATTAGTACTGATTCAAGATTAGTCTTGAAATCATATCACCTCACACACTTGCATCTTAATATGCTTTCTCAACTGGTAGAGAAAGAGTAGAGTTAAAGCAGCTACCAGCTACAATTGCACATAGACTGTAGTCTGTCTTATTCATCCAACCATCTTAGGGATAGAACTCTACAGGCATACCTTACAGTAGGATGTTTGCAAATTTTCACTGCGCCTTTTAGCTGTGATTTTATATTTATTTCTGAATTAATTTTTATTTTATCCATGGATAAATACCTAATAAGGAAGAAAGCAGAAATAGATGAAGGCAGGGTGATTAGAGCACATATATTCACATTGCCTTTCAGGAAGAATAATGCTAGAATGTCTCTACAAAGACAAAACAATTTTATATATCAAATCAAAAGTACACAAATTAATGATGCAGGTGAAATTGACAATATTATTCATATTAATAGTTGTGTTAAAAATCTATGAATTCAATATATTCTAATTTTAACAATGAAAATTTTGTTATTTTGCTTATTGTTTTACTGCCATACTTGTCTTCATTAATGTTATCTGAGAAAAACATCGAGTTTTATCCAAAGAAAGTAAAATTTAATACTTTATTTTAAATCTGTGTAACCATGTTTACTTTTTCATGTAAACTTCTATTTTGAGACTCTGAAATGAATAATTTTCTGATTCACGTATTTACAAAATGTTTTTTATAAATGCCAGGCCAAAGGGGAAAAATGTCTACAGGTGTCTGCCTTACTGACCTACAAATTTTGAAGTAGTTTTGTTAAAATCTGCACACGTCCATCAGAATATCATATGTGTAGTTTTGTGGTGAAATAAAGAGATTTAGGTAGTCAGAATTACCACTGTCCAAAAGGGACCAACAAATCATAAAACATGTTCTCATTAATTCAGCAAGCATTCATTGACGAATTATTTCGTGTCCATTCTTTTCTGGCGGTGTTACTTGCATGTTCCAATAAGACTGCTCTTGCCTTTGCCTTTTGTGGCTCTCACACCACTTTTGGCCCTGAGATTCCTGATGTTGTGGTCATCAGGATTTTGACTGTGTACCAAAGCATGCCTTATTCCTTATCCTCCTCCTCCCACCCACACCCTGCCTTTTTTTCTTCCAAAGCCCCAACTTTATTCATTGCCTTCAGCACAGTCTTGTTCTTAAGAGGAAGCCAGGCCACAACCCAAGCCCAAGGGGGTAAGTCTTGACTGGTCTAAGCCAATCATGGCGGTATCATTCACCTTCCCAAGTGATTGGTTTTGGCATTGGCACGTGACACAATTATAGCCAATGCAAATGAGAAGAAGTCTGCTGAGTGGTTCTGAGAGGGATTTCCTCACTCTTCAAATGGGACATAAGAGAGGTATGGTCTCTTTTCTACCTTTAATTGTCTGTTTGTCCCACCTGGAGTTGAGACAGCAATCTCAGGAAGGAGCCCCAGTTTTACAGGCTGTGGCGAGTTGGATATGCCAGAAGCAGACATTAAAACAGAGGTTGGGGGGGCTGGCCCTGTGGTGTAGTGGTTAAGTCCGCATGCTCTGCTTTGGCGATCTGGGTTCAAGGGTTCAAATCTTGAGTGTGGACCTACACCATTCATCAAGCCATGCTGTGGTGGTAACCCATATAAAAATAGGGGAAGATTGGCATGGATGTTAGCTCAGGGCTAATCTTCCTCAAGCAAAAAAAAGACGAAGATTGGCAACAGATGTTAGCTCAGAGCAGATCTTCCTCAACAACAACAACAAAAAAAAGACAGAGGTTGGGATATTATTCAGCCTTAAAAAAGAAGAAAATCTGGGGCCAGCCTGGTGGTGTAGCGGTTAAATTCGTGCGCTCTGCTTTGGCGGCCTGGGGTTCGCAGGTTCGAATCCTGGATGAGGACCTATGCACTGCTTATCAAGCCATGCTGTGTCAGGCATCACACATATAAAGTAGAGGAAGATGGGCACAGATGTTAGCCCAGGGCCAATCTTCCTCAGCAAAAAAAGGAGAACTGGCAACAGATGTTAGCTCAGGGTTAATCTTCCTCACCAAAAAAAAAAAGAAGAAGAAGAAAATCCTACCATTTGCAACAACATGGATGGACCTGGAAGACATTATGCTAAGTGAAGTAAGCCAGTCACAGAAGGACAAATACTGCATGATTCCACTTACATCAGATATCTAAAATAATTAAACTCATGGAAGCAGAAAATAGAATAGTGGTTTCCAGGGGATGGGGAGCAGGAGAAATGGAGAGTTGTTGTTCAATGGTTATAAAGTTACAGTTATACGAGATCAGTAAGTTCTAGAGATCTACTGTACAACATAGTGCCTATAGTTGACAAGACAGTAGTGTGCACTTAAAAATTTGTTAAGAGGGTAACTCTCATGTCAAGTGTTCTAACCAGACGCATATACACAAAAAACAAACAGACACAAGGAATCTTTTGGGGATGATGGATATGTTTATTACCTTGATTGTGATGATGGTATCACGAGTGTGTGCATTTGTCCCAATTCATCAAAATGTATGCATTAAATATGTGCAATTTTTTGTATATAAATTATATCTCAATAAAGCTGTAAACACAAAAAGAGTCTTTAAAATGGCGTACACTTTAACCCAGTCGTTAACCCTTTAAATCAGAAGTAGATGAGCTCTACATCCGAGAATCTATCGTAAGAAAATAATTTAGAATACATAAAAACCTTTATGCACAAAAAAAAAAGACAGAGGTTGGGGTGCGATGTGTTTATTAGGGATCAGCACCTGTGAAAGGAAGTGGGAAGAAGCAGGATGGGGCAAGAGAGAAGCTGCGCTGTGATGAAGGCCCAACGAAGCTTCAACCAACCCCACAGAGAGCTCTGGACCAGTATTAGCCATAGAAGTTGTCCTGCTTTGGGCTGAAATGGCTGCTTCTTTTACACCCCACTTTACTCAGCCATCTGAACAAAGGGAATGACTGAGGCAGCTCTCTTTAACTGAGGCATAGTGTTTCTGAAGGAGCTGACAGCAGGAGGCTGCCTGTTGACCCCACTCCTCACAGCAAGACCTTCCTTGAAAGGGGGATCCGGGTAGCACGTCCACTGAGGATTTCATGTGGGATGATGGAAGATGCCTGGGTCCTTGTTGATTGCCACTGATCCACTAAGTTACCAGTCCTGGAAAGTTCCTGCCTCCAGGCTTATTGTTGTATGAGATCATAAAGCATCACGTTTTGTTAAAACGTCCATTACACTCAGCAGGTAGTGTCTTAGTCAGTACGTTGAAATTTCCATCAAGCCTCTTGACTTACAGACTTTGGGAAAAACTTCCTCAGCCTGACCTTGAACTCTTTCTTCAGGCATAATTCTATGACTTATTCTTCAATTGTACTTGCTGTGACTGAGATGCTGCCTGCTTGCAGTTTCCTTGCTAGGAGAAGCAGCTCAGACCCTATGCCAGGCTTTATGTGTGTGCTGGGGAAAAGAAGGACAGGGCAAATTCCTACCTGAAGGAGCTCAGGGACATAAGGAAAAAATCCTGGTTTGAATCATGTAATAAATAGAGGCGGCTAGAGTTATCAGAATCGTTTAAATGAAGCAAAATGTGTGTCCCCATCTCCCCGCATTGAATTTAATTTTACTCACCAGATAATCTAGTTCTTATAAAGAATATTCAAAATTTAGCTCCTCCATTGACTAGCACTACAAACCTCAGAAAGTCCAGGCTCTCACCAGACCTTGATTTCTTCATAAAATGAGATGTTTAGGCTACATTACCTCTAGGGCCCTTTCTAACTTTAAAATCCTACGGTTCTATGCACCATGTGTTCAGTTCTGCCTATGACATTCTGTTTCCTGAAGTACATTTTCAACAACAGCCATCAAATAATAGCCATCCAGACACTTTCTGCTTAAGTCACCCCTTTCACTGGATGTCACCCTAAGGGCCTCTGAACACCTCAGTGGAGCAACAGACGCAAGGGAAGCTGTCAGACAGCTCCCTTCTGAGCTGTCTTCCGCTAAAATGTCTAATCCTATCTGCTCTGTGCAAGCAGCCATCCAGCCCCAGGCACAGAACAGAGGCAATAAAGCATCCCCAGTAATGTCTATGTTCTATAGGCTGTGAACAGTGGCAACACCTTATTACAGGATCTTTTGGAAATCAACTGAAGGAGACTTCTAGACTTCTGTGTATTTTTTTTTAAGAAAGTCATAGTTCTTTACAGCCAATTAGCCTTGATCTGGGAAATGAAAGTATATTTGTATTGGTTTGACTTTTTAAAATGATGATTACTTCCAAGGGAAGCACTTACCTATCCTCAACACACAAGGACCTCAGAAAGCACAACTGGTCAACAAGTTTTTGATTCTATCAATAGGCATTTCACAAAAGAATATATCTGAATAACCAGTAAACATATGAAAAGATATTCAACCTCATGTGTACTCAGGAAGATGCAAATTAAATGCACAATAAAATGCCACCATGAAATCAAAAAACAATTGCTAAAATTAAAAAGACTGACAATGCAAGTTTTAAGGAGGATGTAGGGTACAGGAACTCTCATACACTGCTGGTGGGAGTAGAAGTTGGAACAACCACTTCGGAAAACAGTTCAACGGTTTCTAAAATTTTAAACATATGCTTCCTTTATGACCTATAATTTTAATCCTAGGTATGTAATCAAGAGAGATGAGAAGATATGTCCACAAAAACGCCTGTAAAAGAATGTTGATAGTAGATTTTTTTCGTAATAGTCAACAGCTGGAAACAACACAAATATCTATTAGGAGGAGAAAGAAATGAAGTGCTAATACATGGGTAAGTCTCAAAAACACTATGCTGAGCAAAAGAAGCCCGATCCAAAAGACATGCTGTATGACTCTCTTTATATGACGTTTAAGAACAGACAAAATTAACCTATGATTATAAAAGTGAGAATAGTGATTACCTCTGGGCAGAGTGGAGGAGATTGACCGGAAAGAGGCAGGAGGGATCTTTCCAGGGTACTGAAAACGTTCCATATCTTGACAAGTACATATATATGTAGATATTCACCAAGCTGTACACTTAAGATTTGTGCAATTTCTTCTATGTACATTATACTTCAATTTAAAAAAAATATTTAGTTCTCTCAATATGGTAAGAAGGGGCCAGACTTGGTTCCACACGTAGACGCTGGGCATGCTGCTTTTCTTCTTGAAGCAATATTCCCAAGTAAGTTGGACCCTATTAGCTCCACCTCACATAAAGGGACATCCAAAGTCCAGATGGACTGGAATTTAATGGAGAAGTCAAAGGCAATACCATCTATACGAACAGCTTCCATATATCAAAGGCTTTCTATATACTACACACGGTGTATGTCATGATTTGTCATTCGTGACAAGAAAGAGGTACTTGCAAGGCAAGTACTATAAACAGCAGTTAAGTAACTTTCCCAGTTTAACACAACGACCAAGTGGTAGACCTATGACTCAAATGGAGTTTTGTTTGCATACAAATCCCTGATGTTTTTAATGCATCTTGCCCCTTTACACAGGAGAAATGCTGGAGGTCACATAACCCAGCAGGGGAAATACCTACACATGTTCCCTCTTGCGATTTTGAAGATGGCTTCACTGGCCCTAGAAAAGGCTAGAGTGGGTCAGAGTGTAAGCACCTCGGGTGTGAGAGAAGGCTCCCTTGCATGAAGTGAGAAGAAATTAATGAATCACCCAGGCTCCTGCTGACAAAGCGTGGTCTTCACACCTGTTCAGGGGAAAAATGAGCAACAAAGCATCCTCCCCCTCACCACCACACACACGCACATTAAAGTAAAGCTTTAAATCTTTATGAATGTGCTCCTTGGTGGCTTCACAAGATATGCACATTTTTTCATTTTAAAAATATGTCAACACTGATTCTAACTGTAATTCTCATTTTTCTCCACCCCAGGCTGCCAAGAATTCAGGTCAAGGAATTTTCATGTCTAAAATTGTTTCAAACCGAATAGTTCCTTGGGGATGGATAGCTGTGATTAAACCTGGCAAACCGTTACGAACCATATGAAAAGGACACTGAGATGAATGCCATGATGCTACGATTCTCTGCCATTCTACTTTTTGTGTTTTGCAACAACTTTTTTCAAGTTATTATTAGAAATATATTGGGGCTTGGTATAATTATAAACACAGAGAAAAATAATGAAAGCAAAACACACCAAGCACCCATTGTAATTTGAACATACCACTGCTGCTTAAATGTACTCGCTGAAAAACGCATAACAGAAGGCTTGAATTTTTAAAGTAAGGTTTTTAATCTTTTGGTTATCTGTTGCTTAGCAAAATCCCATGATAATAAGGAGCTCAAATTTAGTGCTAACAAGTTCTTGTGACTTAAAAACACATCTACAATAACGGAATACACGAAAGCATATCTAAAGCCTCATGCAAACAACTACGCTATCATTATACCCAGATCACTACAGTTCCTAAGAACTGTTTGTTAATATGCACCAAACACATCTAACGGAAAATTACCTAAATTAATAAATCCTCTCAGACAGACAAGTTCCTGCAAATCAATTAATAAAATATAAATTCTAACCATTTCTTGGAAATATTGTGTAACTAACTTCTGTAGATTTATCTTCTCAAAAAAAAAAAAAAGACATGATCTGTTCCAAAAAATAGCTCAAGTTAGCTCTGACATTTACCAGACTTGTGACCTTGAGCAAATCTCTTAACCTATTAAAGTCTCAGTTGTCTTATCTACCTAGCAAAGGTGATAGTGAGGATGAAAGAAATTAAATACATGCAAAGATAAATACAAAGAAATGTTACAGCTATGGGCTGCAAAGAATAAGAATGCTTTATTTCACTAAGAGCTGAAGATGTCATTGGAAGCACAAAATACTGAAACCAGCCCCCTGGTGGGTGAGCGGGGACACTTTTGCACCTGAGGCGGATACAGCAAAACATGTTCTGTGTATCGCCTTCATCTTCCAGGACTACTTTATCTTTGAATTTCCAGACACTGATCGCTTTAGGAAAACGAGCAAAACAGGTGACCACCTACCCTTAAAAACAAGCCAGGAGACTCAAATAAACTACAAATCTGTCTTTCCCACTGTGATCTTCCACTTGGAATTTTAATTACATTTTCTTGTACCGTATTTTAAATGGACGTTATTTACAGCTGACTGGAATCTGACTAGGCAAGTTGCAAACTTCCAAAATCCTACCAAAAGTCTATTCTTCCAAAAATTCTAGGGCAATCTAGCATGCCTAATATGCCTAGATAAAACACAAGGTGTACTCTACTTGATAACATATAGTATTTTCCTATTTTATTGTCTTCTCTTTCTCCTTTTTACCCCATGTTTGATAGTTATTAATCAATAGTTTCCCATCTGTGGGCCACTGTGGAGTTTTGTCCTATATTAGAGAATCTCTTTGGTCTCTCCTTTGTGATTAACACATTCGATTACATAAGAACACCTGTATCTGAACACAAAGGCACCGCCTTCCACAGTTATAGGCAGCCACACACACAGAGACCAAAAGACATTAAAAATAAGTCAACTGAATCGAGCTCACCTGGCTCCTGCAACTTACAGGAACAAACTGTCTGCTAGCAAGAACACTGAAAATTGCAGCCGTTCATTCTCAGGCCATTTGGCAGTTTCGATCACCTCACAGATCAACAGCTACGAGAGGACAGACTGAAACCTGTCACTGAGCTAGAAACCAAGCCGGCAGCTCTCCCTTCCCTCAAATAGACCCCGCAGGCCCCGGGGCTGGAGGAACACAGGTTACGGAGGCTGTGAATCTCAGGGTGATTTCCAAATGTCAGTCTTATTAGCATGACTAGAAAGAACAAAAACTTGACTCAATTTAGGTAACCCTTCTTTCACATTTAACGTTTCGGCCGCTGCTACTTTTGACCATGGCACATCCTGCCTGTAGCTGAGAAGAACATAGCTCTAACCTCTGGTAATTGGTTTACATCTTTATTTATTAATTCCCATGATGGCCCAAGAAATTATACCATGCAAACAGGCTGATAGGGGTAAACTGCTTCTGGCTATGAGTCACTGGTAAAGAATGAAGCAATACGTGGTTAGTTGTTTTCATCTGAGAAACTCAGTGTTTCTGGTAGTAACCAGATCCTTCTCACTGGGAGTTTATTGACTGGACAGTGGGGAATAGATCTTCTGCTGGGTCAAGGAAACTGGATGGAACCCTCACATGGATTAGGAATTTTCTCGTATCATTTTACAATGAATAGTGGAAGAGAAATTCCATATTCCACACTGGTCATTGTGTTAGTTTCCTATTGCTGCTGTAACGAGTTACCACAGATTTAATGTCCTAGAACAATACAAATATATTATCTTACAGTCGGAAGTCGAAAATCAGTCCCAGTGGGCTGAAATCACACGTCCACTGAGCAGCATTCCTCCTGGTGGCTCTAGGGGAGAAGTGTCTCTGACCTTTACCAGCTTCTGGAAGCTGCCTTCATTTCTCGGCTCATGTTCCCGCATCACCTTGCCTTTTCTCCCTCTGCTACCATCCTTCTCTCTTTGTCCCTGATCCTCCTGCTTCCCTCTTGTAATGACCCTTGTCGTTACATTGGACCCACTTGGGTAACCCAGGATAATCTCCCCATCTCAAGATTCCTAATTTAATCATATCTGCAAAGTCCCTTTTACCATGTAAGGTAGCACAGTCACCGATTCCGGGGATTAGGATGTGGACATCTTCATGGGCCATTATTCAGCCTCCCATAGTCATCAACCAAGCACAGTCCATTTTATCAAATCTGTTCTTATTCAAATTGCACATGTGATTTTAGGAGAAAAATAATTTATAGAATAAATAAAATTATTTGCATAGTAGGCAAAACTCTCTGGACTTGTTACATACATACCACTACCACAGAAAATGATGGATTTTAATGGTCTTGGACTAATTTAACAGGAAAGCAATCTCACTGTTTTTGTTTTTAATTGATCTTTTTCTCTGATTGCTAGTGAGTGTGAATTCTTATGTCTAATGGCTGTGTTCCTTTCTTGTGCTTTTGTCCACTTTTGAGTTGTTCATCTTTTAGTTATTGTGTTGTATGTATTCTTTATGTGTTCTTAATATTGAGCTCATTCTATTAGATATGTTGCAGATATCACATTTCAGTCTATAAATTAACTTTTAATAAACTTTGTTTATGATATTTTATAATAGAATTTTTAATATTAAATTGGCCAAATTTATCTTTTCTTCTATATTATGTGCTCTTTGTGTGTTTTTTTAAATAAACCCTTTCTATCTTCAGGTCATAAAAATATTTTCTGGGGCTGGCCCAGTGGCGCAAGCAGTTAAGTGCGTGCGCTCCGCTGCGGCGGCCCGGGGTTCGCCGGTTCAGATCCCGGGCGCGCACTGACACACCGCTTGTCAAGCCATGCTGTGGCGGTGTCTCATATAAAGTGGAGGAAGATGGGCATGCATATCAGCCCAGGGCCAGTCTTCCTCAGCAAAAAGAGGAGGATTGGCAGATGTTAGCTCAGGGCCAATCTTCCTTGCAAAAATAAAAAATATATATATATATACAAAAAAAATTAAAAAAAATATTTTCCTATGCTGTCTTTGAAAATTTGGAAGTCTTTGTTTTTTGTTTGTTTTAAAAATTACAATGATAATCTTTTTATATGATGCAAATTAGGGAACTAATTTTATTTTCAATAGACAGCCATGTCTATTTTTCTAATACCATTTCATCAGATCATTGTCTCCCCAGTAATTTAAACACTAATTCTATCTATGCAATTTGTAGTATGTGCTTGGATCTGTTTTGAGTTTCTATATAATGTTCTGTTGATCTTTTAAATACTTACATTGATATCACACTATTTTAATCACTTTATCTTTACAAAAAATGGCTTTGTTATGGTAGTATTTCTCTCTTCTGTTTATCTGCATAAGAATTATCTCAACTATTACTGGAACTTCCATCATCTGTATTAATTTTTAAATTAATTTTGTCAAGTTTCATGGAAAAAAAAACTGTTAAAATTTCCACTGGACTTACACGGAATTTATAGATTACCTTGAAATGAAATTAGCTTGACAAATTGATGGAAGCCAGTCGCTCGCTCAATCCACAAACGTGACTGTTCTCTAGATTTATTTATCTCCTCATATATATCTTTCAATAAACCTTAAAATTTTCTTCATAAAGGTCTTATAAATATAATTTTAGATTGATTTCTTGATACCTTAGTTGCTATTGTTAATGGAATTGTTTTTCCTCATTACCCTTTGGAATCAGCTATTCCTGGTATGTGTAAACACTATTAAATTTTGTATACTGATCCTTTAG
Source organism: Diceros bicornis minor (assembly GCF_020826845.1). Lineage (NCBI taxonomy): Eukaryota > Metazoa > Chordata > Mammalia > Perissodactyla > Rhinocerotidae > Diceros > Diceros bicornis. Next base: position 27,942,662 of record NC_080741.1, read on the forward strand.
CCAGTAGCTTTCCTTAAATTAATATAAATTACATTCACTTTTATTCATAAATTTGACTAGTAAATTTCTTGGATTATATTGTAGACCTTCTTTTTATCTATAAATAATGATAATTGTACCTCTTCCTTTTAAATAACTGTCTCATTTATTTTTCCTTACCGTATGGGCTGTGATTACCAATAGATTAAAGAACAATGGAAGTGATAGCAAGCATGCTTGCATTATTTCTGATTCTAATTGGATGCTTTGAAATTTAGACCACTAACTCTGATGTTGATATATGCTATGTATCAGATTAAGGAAATTGCCTTTTATTGCTAGCTTGGTAAGATATTTTTAACAAGTGTATTATTGGCTTATACCAAATGCTTTTTCTGTATCTATTTAGATGATCATATATATTTCCTTAATATATTAATAAACAGGTTACATTAATTTTTCATGTGGGTCATGTTTGTAATTGTGGAATAAACTCTACTTGATAATACATTTCTTTTATACAGCGCTAGATTTTAGTTACTATGTTTCATTTAACCAGTTTGCAGCTGTATTCATAAGTGAGTTGTCTTAAAATGGTCCTTTTCTTTACAATTCTTTTCAGGTTTTGATATTAAGATAGTTTTACCATCATAAAAAAATAGAATACATTTGGCAAATACTGTGACTGTTCCATGAAGCCTTGAAAATCAAACTGTGAAACTAAACCTTGATTAACATACTTTTTTGTGGGGATGGGGGAGGAGAAGGGAGAAGGAAGAAGAAAGGAAGGAAAGTCTCACTAAATCAATAGTGCTCTAGCATTTTGATCTCATGACTGTTTTACATGCTTATAAACTATTGCGGACCTCAAAGGGTCCTGTTCATGTCAGTTATATCTATGAATATTTACCATATTAATTTCGGTCAATGAATATTACATGTAATACTGATTCTCTGGAATTGGTTGAGACTCCTTTTGTGGCCTTGTAATAAATAAGTTTATACAAGTTTAATAAGCACCAAAAAAGAATGCATGTTCTCTATTTGTTGGATGAAAGATTTTGTATACATTATTTTAAGCTTATTAATTCTATGGTTCTATTATGTTATATTCCTACAAATATTGTCTGCTTTTGCATTCATCTTTGTTTCTGGAAGAGCTGTGCTGAATTCTTCCAAAGTGTACTTATTTTCATTTTATGCCTCATGAATCATACCTAGGTTGTTAAATGAATAAAAATTTTGAGAGTTATATATTCTTAGTAGACTATTTCTTTTAACATAAAGTGATGTTCCTCTCTACAACTTTTATATTTTTGGTTCCTATGTAGTTGACATTTCAGCCCTTTATTTTCACAATTTCTCTAGCTTTAGATTTTAGATGTCAGTCTTATTAAGTGCATGTAGCTGGCTCTTTTTTTAATCCTATCTAAAACTCTCTTTGTTTTAATAGGTGAATTTAATCGTTGTATATTTATGCTACTACTGATATATCTGGCCTTGATGGTATCTCCCAGGAGATGTTGTAGCCTTTGCCCCTATGGTATATACAGACATACCAATAGATCATTTCCTGAGCTAATATTTCCCTATTGTCATACCTCTTGTTTATTATCCAAAATTCATATACCATATATACCTCCCTATACAATGGTTTTATGTGATGTTTATATAAAATAAAACTATATTTGTGTCCACAAAATTCAATACAATATTTTTAACAAAATTTTATGTGGGAAAAGTCTTGAGCTATGTTCAAAATACATTTGCTAGGGGCCAGCCTGGTGGCATAATGGTTAAGTTTATGCACTCCGCTCCGGTGGCCTGGGGCTCACAGGTTCAGATCCTGGGGGTGGACCTACCACACCATTTATCAAGCCATGCTGTGGCAGGCATGTAAAAATGCCATGCTGTGGCAGGCATGTATTTATACTTTACATATAAAGTAAAGGAAGATGGGCACAGATGTTAGCTCAGGACCAATCTTCCTCAGAAAAGAGGAGGATTGGCAAAGTTGGCTCAGGGCTTATCTTCCCCACCCGCCATCCCCCAAAAAAATACTTTGGCTAGAATAACCTAATCACTGTACGAGAACCCATGTGGAAAGCACCTCAGAATTGTCCCACTGGAAGATGAGGATGGTTGTGCCATTTAGGACCAGACTCCCATGCCCATTGTTTGAGCATTGCCCCAAGGGCATTAATCACCCACCATCTCTCACATGGACAAGCTCCCATGGTGCAAGAGAAACTGTCAGTGTGTGGAGCACTGTCCTCCCCACATGCACGTGATCTCAGATGGGCTGAAGGGATACAATGCAGAGCATCAATGATGTCTGTTACAGTCTGAGTGCTGATTTCCTTGCTGTGCTATCCCTGCAAAATTCGTCATGTTGTCCACTTATGTATGGATACTATACTTCAATAAAAAAAGTTTATTTAAATATTGTTCGTAGGAAATGTATGAAGTACAAAGAAGGTGTCATTCCAGAAAAAGAATAAAGACAGAGATACCTTACACTTAAGATCAAAACTGTTTCCCCAACTATTCTGGCTGGAATTTCAACATCACCCAATCTGCTACTGCTTGTCTCACCAACAACAGTGTCTTAGATTTCCTGACATGACATCAAAGTTTTGCCAATATGGAAAATGATGCTGCCCAGGACATTCAACTCATGCTTGCAAATATAATTATTCATTTGGTCATTCACTCATTCACAAAGTATTGCCTGACCACTTAGTTGGTTAAGTACTGTGGGAGATCAGAATTGGTCACCCCAAAATATGTCTTTCTGGTCAAGGACAAGAGACTCTGAAAGAAACTTTGACCTTTTGCCCACCTGCCTAAAAGAATTTAAGGTAGAAGGCCTGTCCCCAGGACAGGCCATCAACATAGATAACTCTGGGTATCAGTAGACTGTGAGGATCCTTGCTAAGCCCATTCTTATCAAAGTCCTGTCTACCAAACATTTGCTTTTCCATCTCCATGTGAATTGCCTTCCTCCCCTATGAAGACCCAAACCACTACCCCCAACATCCTCCTTTGTCTTTAGCTGAAGATGGTATTTAAGGTGGTGGGATTTGGACATTCTGGCGAGTTACTCAGTTTTCCTGGGTTTCTCCCATGTATACATGTTATTAAACTTTGATTTTCTCCTGTTTTTCTGTCTCATGTCAACTTAATTCTTACACTAGCCAGAAGGACATAGAGGGTAGAATTGTCTTCCTCCCCTACAGTACCATGCATGCTGCTAGTGAGAAAATGATGATTAAGTTCTTCCCTGCCTTCAAGGAGCTCATAGACCGGTAAGGAAGACAGATATGTAGCCAATTAAGTATGACAGAGAAAGTTAATATAACAGCAGCATAAGCAAATTTCCATGAACATCAATTTAGTACAAGAAGTTTGGGAATGGCATTAAAGAGACACTCAAGTAGGAGTAGGATTTTGATGCGATGAAAAAGCAGAGAAAGGAGATAAATACATGAGGCTGCATAGTGCATTCAATGAAACAGGACATAGTTGAGGATGGCCAGACTCGAAGGTGTGGTGGGGAATGGGGAAACATGTAACGAGACTGATATGGTAGGTAGTGTCAGATGGTAAGGGACCTCAATTTGTATATTATTGTGATCAGAACTGATTCTATAGATAAAACAGAATCCAGAAAAGGTTTTTAAGTGAGGAAATGGCATCCACAAATCAATGTTTTAGGAAATTGGGACATAAACTAGAGGATGAGTGGGAGTGAGAAGAAAGTATAGACAACGAGATCAGATGAGAAGCTATTGAAGCTATTCAAGCTATTGAAATACTTCCAGGGAAGATGATAAGGGCATGTTTTTAGGAGTATTTAGAGGTAATCTCTCTGTAAATGTTTAAGTTTCACCATTAGATATGTGGTCACAGCCCCAAGCAGGTGCACAAAGCAATAAGCACATTTGTTAGACAAAGAAAGGAAGAAATAGCCCTCTCTAGAAATCATATATCTACAGAGGTGAGACAAGACAAAGAAGCACAATTTAAACAGCCTGATAGAAAATCAAGCAAAACAATAAAAGAGAAAATGAGCAAATAAAAGAGAGGTGAATGTGTAAGGAACTGATACGAACATTTCTAGTGGCTAAGGTCTTAAGTTAACAAAAAAAGAAAATCAAGCTTTTATGAGGGAAAAGTCACTTGGCACACAGTTTTGTTTTACAAAAAAAGAAAGGTATAAAATATAATTTATAGCAGATTGAAGGATACGAAAAGCACAGGCCCTTGCAAGGAATTTCACAGATGTCCAATCTGTCCGTATAAATTGTGCAGACTAAACAAAAAAACAAATGATCAATTTCCTTGTGAAAACAAAGTTAAACTTCCAATAAATAAAGCTATCTTCTAGGGAGAAAGTTCATAAGTAGTTGGAGGAACTCGAGGGAAAAAAAGGACGCTTAACAAAATCTACTAACAATCATAGGAATACACACACACACAACTAATTGTATCTTCCACGGATGTTATTGAGCACCTATTATATTCTAGACACTGTCCCAGGGGTGGGGATATAGCAATGAATAAAACAGATACAAATCTCTGCCCTCACGAAACACTCATTCTCATGCCCTTTACAATCAATCCATTCCTTACAGTTCTAACACAGAAATGTGGTCTCACTCTGCTTGCTTAAGCCCCCCGGTGGTGTCCCAGTAAGAATCCTTTACTATGCTCTACTCAGCCCGACCCACCAAGCCCTCGTTTCCCCTCTGACCTCGTTTTCTTTCACCCATTTCTTTGCTTTCAATAATCTTACCACTCTGGCCGCCTTTATGGTCCTCAAACACTTTAAGCTTATGCCTCTTTTAGAGCTTTTCCCCTTGTTCTTCCATTTGTCTGGTAAGACTTTCCCCAGATATTCACATGATGGCTCCATAGGACCCAGAGATTCAGTTCAAAGGTCTTCTCCTTGGTAACATTGTCCAGACTGCACTAACTCAGTGTGTGCGCTACTTAAAATTATTTTATTAGTTTATATCCTCGAGTTCCATCAGACCAGGGACCCTGATGATCATATTCAGTCCAGTCTCTATAAGTAGGTGTTTAGAAAAACTGCTTGTTAAATGACTGAGTATATATACGTGTGCACGCGTGTATCTATGGTTTAGTGGAAACTAGTCACTAGACTATTGCAACTTAGCTAATTGCACAGTCATAAGAGTCTAAACAAAGATAAGCTCTTTCCACCAATTCATGATGCTTATGTTATGCCCATGTTTAGTAGGTTCACAAACAACTGATGTTTGGTGGCAGGGTGGCAGTGGTGATTTTGGTGGTGGTGACGAAAAATAAATGAATTTTATTGCCCTGTAATTAAGGCAGCAAGTCTGTGCATAGGCCAACAACCTCAACCAATGGACCTGCAACTAAAAGGTCAGAAAAGGTTAGAAAGTGAATTACACTCTGCTCCTGAATTTCAATTGTGATTTGCAATGTACGTGTGTTTTACATTCTATCTTCTCTAAAACACAAAGCACAGCCAGTTTTGCTCAGTATTTTTACTACAATGAAATGTGTATAGCTATCTGTATGTGTATTCACTCATTCATTTATTCAGTCATTCATTCAAAGATTTTGAGTGAGACCTCAAGTTTTATTGACATTTGTAAACCTGCAAATCTCCAAAGCCATAGGAAACATCAGCGCTGACTCTAAAATCTTTAGACATGCTGTTTTGCCTTCAATTTGGTGGCAATCAGGGTTCAGGCAAAGTTTATGTGGCCTTTTAGTCCCAATAATATTTAAACTACGAATGCTGAGAATCACACGTACTGGCACTATGCAGTGCAATCTGAACCTGGAAAAAACCCGCAGCACCTTTGATCATCCTGTTGATTACACAGTGGTGAACTCGTGTGCATTGACTTTTCAATCAACCATTTTTTGTCTCAGTCAGGCAACCATTTTTGCTCAGAAAGGCAACCTCGGCTAAATAAACATTCCTGACCGTTGACCTGTAATGCAATAAGCTGCTCATAAAGGAAAAAGGAAAAAAAAAGGAAAGATTTAAACTGCCTCTCAGCCTTTATTTTTGTGATAGGAGAGCTTTAGGTGCTTTGAGAACAGTTACAATTTGCATATACCAGTGGGAATAGAATATAAAATCAAAATGTAAGCCTTCAAAGTATCATTCATTTTACATTAAAATAAAGGACATCAGGAATAAATGAAAATCACTTCTATAGAGGCAGTGAAAAGACAACACTTGTGTCACAAATATAGCCATCTCCACCTCTGCCCTCCTCATAACGCGCTGAAAAGAGGAAGAGTGGGGCCCTCCCTACCCAGGCGAACTCTTCCCTGCAGTTGGAATATGAGCCCACAGGCCCCAAGGGTAGGCGTTGGAAGAACTCTGGATCAGAAGTCAAGCTGGCCGTGTGACTCTGGGTAAGTCACTTCATGACAGAGCCTCTAGGTTCCATCTATGAAATGAGGAAGTTGGAGATGAGCTCTACAGTTTCCGTTAATTCTAATATTCTAATAGCTTGTTTTTACCACCTGCAGAAAAATAATAGGGGGAAAAACTTGATAATTTTATTTTTCTCCTTTCAATGAGAGTAAAACATGAATTACTTATATTCAAATTGAAAAAGACCGAATAGAACTTTGCCCAGTCTTCCTGTTCCTAGTTTTCCCATTAATATGTTTTCAATCCACTTCCATGTAATTCAGGATCTAAGAATATTTCTTCCTAATTTGCACCTTTCAAATTTGCTACTTTAGGGCATATACTTTTTTTTTTAATTTTTTGTTTATTGCAGTAATATTGGTTTATAACATTGTATAAATTTCAGGTGTACATCATTATACTTCTATTTCTGCATAGATTACATCATGTTCACCACCAAAATATTAATTACAACCCATCACCACACACATGTGCCAAATTATCCCTTTCGCCCTCCTCCCTCCCCCCTTCCCCTCTGGTAACCACCAATCCAATCTCTGTCTCTATGTGTTTGTTTGTTGTTGTTATTATCTACTACTCAATGAAGGAAATCATACTTATTTCACTTTGCATAATAACCCTCAATGTCCATCCATGTTGTCACAAATGGCTGGATTTCATCGTTTCTTATGGCTGAGTAGTATTCCATTGTGTATATATACCACATCTTCTTTATCCATTCGTCCCTTGACGGGCACTTAGGTTGCTTCCAAGTCTTGGCTATTGTGAATAAGGCTGCAATGAACACAGGGGTGCATGTATCTTTATGCATTGGTGTTTTCAAGTTCTTTGGATAAAAACCCAGCAGTGGAATAGCTGAATCATATGGTAGTTCTATCCTTGATTTTTTGAGGAATCTCCATACTGTTTTCCATAGTGGCTGCACCAGTTTGCACTCCCACCAGCAGTGTATGAGAGTTCCCTTCTCGCCACATCCTCTCCAACATATGTTGTTTCCTGTCTTGTTAATTATAGCCATTCTGACAGGCGTGAGGTGATATCTCATTGTAGTTTTGATTTGCATTTCCCTGATAGTTAATTATTTTGAACATCTTTTCATGTGTCTGTTGGCCATCTGTATATCCTCTTTGGAGAAATGTCTCTTCAGGTCTTTTGTAGGGTGTTTACTTTTTAATGAGTAAGTGTGTTTTCTTTAAGAAGGTATGCTGATGGGGGGAGTGGAGGGAGGAAAACCAAAAGATATTCTTTCTCTTAGGAATCTGAGACCAGAAATATTTTATGTGTGTAGATTTTTTTAAAGCTGATATTTATATCATTTTATGTAGAGAGGAAATACCTTAAGACAGCTTGATTTGTGATCCTTATATTTATAGCCTTTTTTTTAAACTTAAAATTGCAATACTAACCAAAGCTGGCATTTACCATTGCCGAAAGATTGCTACTTAAGTACACATTCCATATTGGGACATAGGAAGCTCATCTACAGCCATGTATGCACAGTGAAAGCACTTATTTCATAATTTACTTTTATTTTTGTGGATTTTCGTCAGTTTTTGAATTTCTTTTGCACCTAACTATAGTTGAAATAGGAAACACAATGCATGGCCCATAAAGTTAAAAACAAAAAAAAAGTCAATGAAATCTTTTATTTGTGATATTAATGTCTGGTGATTTGAGTTAACATGCATCAAGAATGAAAGATAATGAACTGACCTCCCCGTAAGATTAAATTGTCCCATTCCACAGTATGGGAATGGGACATTCCCATTCCTTCCTCCTCCCAGGCAAGGAAAAGACACTTGAAGCCAGTGAAGAGTGCTGGGCCAATACATTAGTGGTGATAAGAAAGCTGTTGTGCTGATTTGCAAGATGGAAAAACTTTTTATTCTATTTTTCTAGAATCATATGATGTGAATTAATGTACCTCTAAATAAGACAATTAAAATAGGCTTGGTGACACTGACACCACAAAGTTTATAGACAAACAAGAGAACTTGATGGGCCTAGCATCATAGTTCACTCATAATTCGGGAACTCAAAGAAACTCTGCCCTAAATTGGGTCAGGATTTTAAAGACTTGGCATCATGTACTAGCTAGTATCACTGAAACTGTGACAAACATCCCACATATCCTAGAACTAAAAGTTTCTTTCACAGTTTGAAATGTTGGATTCAAAAAGCTTAGCGCTGAAATTGTTATTGAAATGGAAAAGCAAGGAATTGTTGGAGATTAAAAAACTAGGTAAGAAAACCATATTTTAACTAAGACAAAACTTTCCAATCTTGCTCTAGATATAAATGCATGTAAAATAAATAGTGTCAGTGTTCAAGACAATAGCTCTCCCTCGTCTCTGTCACAATTCCTGTTTTATCTCCTCTGTAGAACATTTCATTCTCTGACATTACCTCATTATATACTTCCCCTGTGTAATCCCTCTTTCCCTAACAGAAGGTAATCTCAATGAGGATAGACACATTGTCTCATTCACCATTGTAACCACAATAAACACTAAAAGCATAAATAATTGAATAGACGAATGAATAAATGTGGGAGGTGAAATCTGAATGCAGTACATTTTTTCAGCACAACAGAGAATGCTTGTCCGCTACAAAGAGAGTAAGTAGGAAAATAGTCATCTTTAATATAACTTTCTAGTATTTTTTTTTTTTTTTTTTTGTGAGGAGATCAGCCCTGTGCTAACATCCGCCAATCCTCCTCTTTTTTTGCTGAGGAAGACGGCCCTGGGCTAACATCTGTGCCCATCTTCCTCCACTTTATATGGGACGCCGCCACAGCATGGCTTGCCAAGCAGTGCGTTGGTGCGCGCCCGGGATCCGAACCAGCGAACCCCGGGGCCCCGCAGCGGAGCGCGCGCACTTAACCGCTTGCGCCACCGGGCCGGCCCCAACTTTCTAGTATTTTAAGAAGCCTCAAATAACTTATGCAAAAAAGTACCGAAATAATAAATGTAATGTGCCTTATAATTTAAATACTTGATAGCATATAGTTAATACACTTTAAAAAGCATATATTTCTGTTTGACTCATTTTATGATAAATTAAGATATTTATATGGTATGAAATGGGCTTTCAGAACTTAAGTACAGTGTATATAACATCTTATCTATCAGAAATAAGGATTCAGCTTACAATTGTGACACTTAAAATTATCAAGTAGCCTCTAGTGTTTTATTAGGGATTTTATACACAATTTTTGTCCTACTCTTTCAGTTAACACAACCATATTCATGAGTTACACATTTCTCATAACTATCACTGTAAGATATATATAATTATGTCAGGTTTTGATGCAAATAATCCATAATCAATCTATAAGTCAAAATTGGGGTGAGTTAATTATGAGCCAGGTTTGAGGACTAAAGCTCAGGGCCTTCCTTCCCCAAGGAAGGACAGCACAGAAGACGTAGGGTGTACAGAGTGGTTATGTACCGTCTTGGAACAAAGAGCGTACATCACATCTGACAGGAATATCTCTTATGCTACTGTCATGAGATGCTTACCTGGCACAGCAGGTCAGTCATTAGTCTTAGTTTCCAGGAAGAGATGCTTATCCTTAAAGAAATGCCAGCATTGAGGGAAGTTGCATCCCTATCTTTAAGGTCGTCGTTCTTGTCTTTGGGACACAGTAATTGTTTAAATCAGATGTACAATGCATGCTCAACAGGCCATGTCAGGCCCTTTTGGAAAAACAAGGTCAGGCTGAGTTAGTTTTGCACCAAATTGCTTCCTCATATACTCCAATATATCCTATTGCTTTTCATTTATTTATCACAGCTAACAACAAAAGTAAAAAAAGATAAATTGGACTGTATCAGAATTTAAAACTTCTGTGCATTAAAAGGCACAATTAAGGGGCCGGCCCAGTGGCACAAGCAGTTAAGTGTGCGCGCTCTGCTGCAGCGGCCCGGGGTTCACCGGTTCAGATCCCAGGTGCACACCAATGAACCGCTTGTTAAGCCATGCTGTGGCGGCGTCCCATATAAAGTAGAGGAAGATGGGCAGGGATGTTAGCCCAGGGCCAGTCTTCCTCAGCAAAAAATAAGAGGATTGGCATTGGATGTTAGCTCAGGGCTGGTCCTCCTCACAAAAAACAACAACAACAACAAAAAAAAGGCACAATTAACAAAGTGAAAAGGCAACCTACGAAATGGGAGAAAATATTTGCAAATCATTTATCTGATAAATATTTGCAAAAATATTTGCAAATCATATACCTGCAAATCACCCAATACGTAAAGAACACCTACAACTCAAGGACAAAAAAATAAACCATCTAATTAAAAAATGAGCAAAGGGGGCCCAGCCAGGTGGCACAGCAGTTAAGTTCAAGCACTCTGCTTCAGCAGCCCAAGGTTCGCAGATTCTGATCCCAGGTGCAGACCAATGTACCAATTATCAAGCCACGCTGTGGCGGCGTCCCATGTAAAGTAGAGGAAGATGGGCATGCATGTTAGCCCAGGGCCAATTTTCCTCAGCAAAAAGAGGAGGATTGGCAATGGATATTAGCTCAGGGCTAGTCTTCCTCACAAAAAAAAAAAAATGAGCAAAGGACTTGAATAGACATTTCTCCAAAGAAGATATACAAATGGCCAATAAGTACGTGAAAAGATGTTCAACATCACTAATCATTAGGGAAATGTAAATCTAAACCACAGTGAAATACCACCTCACACCAGTTAGGACGGCTACTACCAAAAAAAGAAAATTACAAGTGTTGGTGACAATGTGGAGAAATTAGAAACTTTATGCACTCTTGGTGGGAATGTAAAATCGTACAGCTGCTATAGAAAACAGAATGGCAGGTCCTCAACAAATTAAAAATAGAAGTACTATATGATTCAGCAATTTCACTTCCGAGTATAGATCCAAAAGAATTGAAAGCAGGGTCTTGAAGAGATATTTGTACACCTGTGTTCATAGTAGCACTATTCACAATAGCCCCAAAGTGAAAGCAAACCAAGGATCTATCAATGGATGAAGGGATAAACAAAATGTGGTGTGTATATGCAGGGAATATTGTTCATCCTTAAAAAAGAAGGAAATTCTGACATACACTACAATATGGTTGAACCTTGAGGACGTTATGCTAAGTGAAATAAGCCAGTTACAGAAAGACAAATACTGCATGATTCCGCTTATATGAGGTACCTAGAGCAGGCAAATTCAGAGACAGAAAGTAGAATGCCGGTTGCCAGGGATAGGAGGAGGGAGGAATGTGGAATTGTTGTTTAGTGGGTATAGAGCTTCAGTTTTGCAAGAAGACAGGGTTCTGAAGATTAGTTGCACAACAATGTGAATGTACTTGACACTACTGAACTGTACACTTAAAAATGGTTAAGATGATAAATTTTATGTTATGTGTATTTTACCACAATTTAACTTTTTTTAAGTTGTGTCAGGTATATATGTCTTTATTTATCCAATACTCGTTATTGGGCTTTTGGTTTTCTTAGGCCATGTCTAATGCTTACCTATTAAAAGAAATGCCACAGTAAATATTTTAGTGCCTTAAGCCTTTCTTTGCATTTTTGTATTTGGTTTAACATTAGACTAGGTCCACAGGAGCTAAATTAGTAGGTGATAGATTATCAACATGTTTAAAGTTCTTTACTCATAAGAATTGACCTTTAAATATATTAAATTAATGTCAGTGGTCTAGGTAACTTGCCAGGATTTACTGGTTATAGGTGCTTTCAAAATATTAGATAAATAGACTTTTAATAGTTTTCTAATACTCCTGGAAGATACGTTTTTAATTTTAATATCTGCCATGAATATTTTATATGCAAGAAAAACATTTTTATAGGATTGTTATTACAGATATATATTAGGTTATTTAAGGTCATTTATAATGACTTTTGTGATGAGATCCACTCAGAATTCATGGTCAGAAAAATATCTGTCCCTTTGTCAATTTTCCTGCCAGGCAGTGTCAGCTACGTCTACCACCATATTTCTCCCTTTGCTCTAAATGCTAAGAAGCTTGGGTCTCCTTTTGTGCAGTGTTCTTCACCCAGAGTTCTGTTACACTATTTCCTTGCCTTTCCTCCTTTACTAGAGAGGATAAGGATGGGAATTATAGACCACGAGCTGTGCAGGGATTTTATATGCATTGTCCCATGTAATTTGCTGGACAGCTGTGTAGCATAGTGGTCCAGATTCCCTTTCTACCAAAAGAACTGATACGCAGAGTTTGAGTAACTTGACTTTTATTACCCAGCAATTCTTGGCCTTATTGTATTCAAGTTTTTATTGTAAGTTGCTATAAGCCTTCTTGGAAGTAAAGAAGATACATAAATAAATCATGTAAACCAGTACTTTCAACATCAAAACATCATTTTATATAGTGTTGAGCACTGATGATGGTAGAACGTTAAAGCCTGAAGGAGTCAGTCGTCTCTTCAGCCCCATCCTTTGACAAGTGAGGCCCAGAGAGGTGACCTCAGCGACCCGAGGCTTATAACTGGCCCTTAGCTACATTTCTGTCTTCTCTTCCGAAAAATAGAGTTGAATCATTTTTTCTGGCTCATTTTTATTTCCTGTGCAAGGATCTCACCACCTATTAGTCTCAGGATCAATGAACTCTCAAAGAAAGAATGAAAAAGAGATTTAAATATATTAATAAAATCAATTTGTACTACATTGTACATTGTACATTGTAAATACCTGTCCAAAATTAACTTCCCATAATATCAAATCATAATGAATATGGCTGGAATATCTCCAGCAGTAATCACAGATTTTTACACACATGATGCACTAATAAAAAATCATCGAAGTCAATCAATAGAATTAAAAGCTTTTATATGGTATCTTATGATCTGGTGAGAAATATCTCATATTTCTCTTATTTAACCTTGTTTTCCTTGCCTTTTTGACCTGTGGTAGGAAGAATAATGCTCCCCACTCCAATATGCCCACATCTTAATTCCTAGAACCTGTAAATATGTTATGTTACGTCGCAAAGGAGAATTAAGGGTGCATATGTACTGCTGTTGCTAATCAGCTGATCTAAATATAGTGAGAATATCCTGGGTTATTCACATGGTCCCAATGTATTCACAAGGGCCCTTTAAGTGTGGAAGAGGGAAGCAGAAGGTCCGTGTCAGAGTGAAGCAGCATGAGAAAGACTAGACCAGCCATTGCTGGCTTTAAAGATGGAAAGGGGACAGGAGCCAACGAACGCAGACAGCCTCTAAGAGAAGCTGGAAAAGGTGAGGCAAGGAATCGGACTTTTCTCCTCGAACCTCTAAAAGGAATGCAGCCCTGCGGAAATCTTGATTTTAACCTAGTGAGACCCACTTCAGGCTTCTAATCTTCCAGCACTGTAAGATATTAAATAAATTTGTGTTGTTTTAAACCATCAAATTGATGGTAATTTGTAGTAAAAGGAAACTAACACAGGCATTAATATTTTCATATGATTTTTAATGTTAAATGTAAAGATTCTGCTCCTTTAATACTAACTAGTACTGACATATTATTGTCATAAATATAAAACATACCCTTGGATAGGGAGCCAGCCTTTATCTTACTACGTATCATTTTTCCTGGAAATCTATAGAGACACACACTCATGCCTTTGATTCATTCTTTTATCACTCATTTATCTTTTGAACAAATTTTTATCTTAGAAGTTTCCTTTCATTCGCAGTATTCTGACCTCTTAAAGAATAAATTCAATAAGGACATTTCTCTAACCTCCCCACTATTCCCCATATCATCTTCTCAGTTCTTGTTGTACCAAGAATGACCAGCGAATGAGTTCCTGACCCCAGATTCTCACTTAACAACAAGGCCATTAGAGGAATTAGCATGCATCTCCTGCTGCAACCACAAGGGGGCACACTGTCCACAGAGTAGTGCTTGGTCTGAAAGATGGAGCCAGGAACACAGTGGAGCTTTGATTCCTGAATTCCTGTTAGAACCACAGACTGGCACAATACCACTCACATAAGTCCACTATGTTGAATGGTCTTCCATGTACCATCCCAGCCTTGGCTGCAGCCTACTGCAGGACTCTTGGTCACTGGGAGCTAAGGAATCATGTAGCCACAAATCCAGAGCCCAGAACCACATATATCTTCCTTCTCCCGATCTCCTCGTGGGCTTCTCCTTTCAGACCTTATATATCCAAAATATCAGGTTAATGTCCCTTCCTGAACAATGACTTCTTGGTCACTTTCTAATAGTAAAATTCTAAATATTTCCAAGACTTTCTGCCATCCAGAATTCTTTGACTCTCTTCAGATAGAAACTTTCTGCCCTTCTCCCTAGAGGAAAGGAAAACAAATTGACAAATGAAAGAAAAAGGTAAGTTTCCAGATTACGTCTCATTACACAATAACTAGAATATTTATGCTGTTTCAAACGATTCGTATATCCCCACTTGCCTAGTTTGTACTGTTATCTCAAAGTAATTGTGTAATTTGTTACTTTTTTCTTTTAATAGAAAACGTTTACTTTATCATTCAGCTAGGTATATAAAACCAAAGAAGTTTCACAAAGAAGGCAATGCTTCATGTCTTTGCTTACCCTGTTCATGAAGGAAAGAGCATTTAATAGTTGAGCCTTTAAATACTTCCTTTTCTCTTTTTCCTACATTGTCCTTGAAACCCCACACTGTAAGTAAATTTTCTTTAAAATTGTCAAGCTTAATTTTCAAAAAATTAAAAGCGTCCTACAAATGTAGATATATGTCAAAGATTTATTTATTTTACAAGTGAGGGAGCCAGGAGGATGGTAAAGCTGGTTCAGAAAGCATTTGAGAAACAGATATATATAGCCTGTCAGAGAAAATGTGCTGAAACAGATTTGCCAAGTTAGAGAAAGGACTAACTTTCTAAAAGGTTAATGTTCTACAGGGCAATAAAACTGTAACCGTTGTGGTTCTCTATTCATTTGCATCTGTACCAGAAATCATTTGCTTCTCAATGAGACAAAAATCTACAAGTTAACATGTAACTTCCCAGAGTCTGGCATGGCCATAATCCGTAGTAAATAGTAAAACAAAACTACATTATCCTAGAAAATTAAATAATCCTTGGTGGGTTTGTTAACACTCAGGTATGATACTGACAACATATGCCATCCTCCTTTTTTGTTTTTCCAGGTTTTTGGTAATTTTTCTTACTACGATCAGGTGGGAAATCTCCTTACACCCACAACCCTCCCCAAGATGTACTCTTTCCCAATTAACGTTTTAAGCTTGGACATCTTTGATCTGCCCTTCTATTAATGGTGAACTCATTCACCTAATAATTTTTTAGCATCTTCCATTTGCCAGGCCATGTTCTAGATACATTTGAATAACAGTTTACACTTCACAAAGTACCTTGATAGCAGTAGTCTCCTTTGTCATTAGCATTTAAGGAGATACATAGTAATTCAACAAGTATTGAACAAATTCAAAAAATTATTATTTAGTAACAAGATTTTATATAAATATAAAATGGTCACTTTGTACTTATTTATTCACAATAACCTTCTTTGAAGATAGATTTTGTTACAGATATGGAAACTAAGGCACAAAGAAGGTAATTTCCTTGTGGCAAGTAAACAGAAAGGTTTCAAAGCTTGTGTATTTTCCACTAGGCTTCACTGCCTTGAGCTCTTTTTATTTTAAACATGAGGATTGAAGTTTTCCATTTAAAGTTTAGGTTTATCTTGTTTATAGTTTAAACGAGAATCTGTTACCAAAAGAAAAAAAAAATGATGAAATGGTTCAAAATCACTTACTAAATAAAACTCAATAAATGATAGTTCTTTAAAATTATTATTAGGGTAAGAGTCCCACCATAAATAATTGCTAAAATGCTGCTTTTTCTTCACATCCATTAAATCTGTACTTTTCTGTGAGATTTATGGCCCAATAAATCATACCTTTATTTTCCCTAAAGAAGATTCGCCCTGAGCTAACATCTGTTGACAATCTTCCTCTTTTTTTTTGCTGGGGAGGATTAGCCCTGAGCTAATATCTGTGCCAATCTTCCTCTATTTTGTACGTGGGATGCCGCCACAGCGTGGCTGGTGAGTAATGTAGGTCTGTGCCCAGGATCTGAACCTGAGAACTCAAGCCTCCAAAGTGGAGTGCACGAAACTTTAACCACTCAGCCACAGGTCTTTTTATCATTTAGATTTTAATTACTGTCAATTCTGAGTTAATTAACCTCTCCAGGTGTCTCACCTGAAGTTTAAGTGTCTCAAAGTCCCTAGAAACAGTCTTTAAAGAAAAATATATCTATATATATATATAGAGAGAGAGAGAGAGAGAGAGAGGAAGAGATGTTTTCTCAGATAAAATAGGTAACTGCTGAAGAAAGAACTAGATTTCTCCAAACTCTGAGTTTTATCTAAAAGTTTATATACTTTGGATGTCAATACATCAGAATCCATAAATTAATCATAGAAGAGAATGTGAACTCAGCATGAGAAGTTTGAGGCTCAATTATAATTTTGAGCCAAGAATTTTATTTCATTCCTATTGACCTTACTTACTGATACGTCAGCTGAGGATGTTGTGAGTAATAAGCCAGATATGCATGAGAAAGCACTTAGTAAAATTTAAAGAGCAATACAAATGCTAGGTGTTATTACATTAGGATGCTTTGAACATTGAACTTTTTATAGGTTTTTAAACTTGCCATATTCTCTCTAGTTCAGGAGACCTATAATGTTCTTCCCTACGCCCGGGACTCTGTTTTCACCACCTTCTATTCTATAACTCCTACTATCCTTGAGACTCTTGCTCAGAGAGAACTTCCTCTGGAAATTTTTCTCCATTCCCATTTCTGGGTTAATTAACAATATGCCCTCTCCTTCTGCCATTACAATATTTATCTCTGTAGTCTACTTACTTGCCCATCCCACCATTAAAATCTCTCTAAGAGAAGGGATCACATCTCTCTTATATCTGCACCACTTAAGACAGTTTACATTATATGGTAGATACTGAATAAATACTTGTGGAATAAATTTTAAACTGCCAAATGGCATATCTCCATCTCGTTACATAGAGACAAAGTGTGTTGAGCACCAAGCACTTCTTAAGTAGTATATATGATATTTAAATGAGATGGTCCCTACTCACAGGAGTTGAATTATTAAGATTTATATATAAAAGACAATTACAGAATAATGAAATCATATTCATGAGTAAGTAGAGAATGTATTACACAGACAAGTAGTACTGCATGTGGATAGAAAAGGAAGGAAGTGTTTTATAAGAAATAGGAAAGTTTGAGGCATCCTTCCATAATAGCCTGAAATCATCAGTATTCAAAACTATAAACTCAAACAGAACATCCTACCATGGCACCCGCACCGAGGCTATCCCTGGCAACATGACAACTGCGGGCTGGAGCACACTGAAGTTTCACAAAGGAGGCAAATGAGAATGTTTGTTTACAATCACTATTTGGCATTGTTTCCGTAGGGCCTTTGTTGCTGTGCTTAAAGGGATTCATTCTCAGCACATAGTCTGTTTGTCAGGTCATTATTTTTACATGAGCAGATCTTCTAGAATATTCTCTGCGCTAACTGCTTTTTTGTACCAAACATCCTTCCTACGAAGGCCTTGATTCACCTAGAACTCCCTATTCACCTCCGTGCCACTGAATTGCTTTGAAATGAATTATTCTCATTGTGGCAAATGCTGGAAGAAAATTATAATGTATTTGATTCAGATCTAACTTTCATTATTTTGGCAATAGGTCTGACTAAATAAATTTATCATTATAGCTTTAAAATAATTTTAGAGTCTGAAAGGAAAAAAGTTTGCTTTAAATATATTTCTTCCTCCAAGGCTTTGGATAAAACAATCACTTGAGTAAACTGTTCTGTGTTGATGTATATTCACACACATATGTCAAAGTGAACATATGAATTTTTGTGAATATATATGGACATTTAAGAATATATATATATGCATATATTAAATTACACACACACACCATATACATATAGTATACTTTCTGTCTATCTGTGTGGATCATTTCATACGTGAGCAGCCATCAGTACACACCTGAGATGCCCCAGCATGCTCTGTTTCTGATATTATAGCACAAATATACACATCAAACTGATAACATCACCCTTAAATAATGAATTATGTTGCCAAAGTAAGGAAGCATAAAATGCAATGTTAGAATATCTCCATCAAAAAGGGCTAAAGTTAAAAAAAAAATGTTTATCTCCTAACCATAGGTTTGCTCTTTAGAAATATGGGACATCCCAACTGTAGATTATCAATGTGGGCCCAGGAGTCCCATAACAGGTATTTGTTCCTTTTCTTGATCCCTTCCCTTCCACCTACAGAACATCTGAAACCACATAAGGAGAAAGGAATCTGTTAGGTCATCATTTAAAATATTCTGTCCCTGATTGGACTAGTTTTGTACTTTGTAAATTTGCTTTATGATTAACAAAAAAAAAACTCACTGTGCTAAAAATACGGATTTGCAGAAACCCTCTAGTGCATCAGAATCTGTGGGAGAGGGCCTGGAAATCAGTATTTTGAACAAATGTCTGAGGTCAGTAGTTCTCAAAATTTAATACACAAACTAATCACTCGGGAAACTCGCTAAAATGCGGCTTCTGGTTCAGCAGATCTGAAGTCACACCTGAAAGTCTGCATTTCTAGAAAGCTCCCAGGGGATACCAAAGCTACTGGTGAAAGGGCCATATGTCGAGCCACAAGGCCCTAGCTTATTGTTCCCACCAGACATTAGCTTGCTTAAATACTTCAGAGTCAAATTACAGGAGTTGGTAACAACAACAAAAAAAACTCAGCGAGGGACTGTCTTAACCTACTGTGTTGCTGCTCTATGCACCTAGGCAGTCGTGGTAGCATTGAATAAAATCTGATCAGCATTTCTTAACTTGATAGCCTTCTATAACTTAACTTCTGTAGTCTATTTAGCGTTATAATTTCTCTGTTTGGTTGATTGTTGGCTTTTGTCATTCTTTCTGTTTAATTCTCAAAAGGCACCTTTATTTCTTGGATTCCTTCAGTCCACAGGTACTGACTACATACCAGGAAGGTCCTGGGCTGAAGGGGTATTGGGAGTCACAGCAATAAACAAGGCACAATCCTTACCCTTCAAAGCATATGCAGTTGAGTAGAAGAAACAAGATATGGACCGGAATACCTTAATTCAAGGTAACATGTTATAACATTGCAGCTCAATTGTTACGGGAATTCAGAGGAAAAAGAAATTATCTGTGATCACAGTGTCAGGGCAGGACACAAGATTTGAACCCAGATGTGTCTGACTCATCATTATCACATCCAAGAAGATGACTGGGGCCCAATTGTCAAAGCCACAGGACCCTGACCTTGTCCTCAGGCAAACAGGGTGCTGGCAAAGGTTTTGTTTAAGCTTGGCAATCATGGCCACAATGGTGAGTTTAGAAAATAAACCTCAAGTTTCTCCTTGAGGCTAACCAGAGACTTTTAGGAGCCCTGAGGGAATCTCTGTTGAATGAATATAATTCTAGTATGATCCTTTAACATTCATTTCTCTGCTGTGTAATCTTAATCTGTTGACATCATCCCTCCAAGAAGTGTAATTTTTAATTTTATATCTTGTAATCCTAAATCTTTTTCAAGTTTGTTTAGTTAGTCCTCTTTTTAGCAAACTGATATGAGACAAAATTGTCATGTACTATGTGGGGACTGCAGTCACTTCCTACTGCTCTATTGAATTATGGCCATTATTATTTTTGATTCTGTAACAAAAGACTATGAGAAAATAATGTAAGATTATATCTAGCATAATTCAAGATATGCAAAACAAACAAATCTAATTTGTGTGAACCATTTTGACTTACAATTTTACTTTCACAAGAAGCCTTGAAAATAGGTTATCAGTTCAAAGGAAGCTATTCTAGCAAGGACAAATTATGAAACAATGTACCAGTTCTATTACTTGGGGGAAAAATGTTACTTTTATTCTGTATTATAAACCTAAATCTGCATAATTCTAAAAATGGACTCAATAGTTCTATGAAATATAGAGTTGTATGTTTTCATGCGTGAAGCAACATATACTTATGGAAGAAAATATATGCAAAATTTTTATTGCAGGAGGGCAAGAGGTCATAACATCTCAGCAACGTGATGATATATTTTGACAAAGGTTATTTATGGTTTACCTGTGTATTGAGATAAAACAGAAGGCATACATTTTTAAAAACAATGCCCCCAATTCCTTTCCCAAATTAATCACCTTTAGAGTGTTCCAAATCATAGACATAATAATGTTTGATTTGACAATGTTGATTGTGGGATTTTCCTATAACCACGTGTTAATCAAGCAAAGTCACCTGTCAAAAAGAATAGCAGTTTGAAGACTAATTCCATCACATTCATACTATGATGGATAAGCCATAATATTGATGATTTGCAAAAAAATGTCATTCATATTTTGACTTAGGAGCTCAGTCCTGGGACAACCTATCATTATGATGGACACTTACCTTACATGGCTTTAACATCCTTAAAAAAAATGATGGAACATGAGGGGAGCAAACTCAGGCTTGGAACACACTGGGTTAAGGTACTCAGAAATTCTTTCCAACATTCCCAGTAGATGCTCAATAAACATCTATTGATGGCCCAATCCTATGCAGGCATTATACTGAAACCAGTCCTTCCAGCAACTGTGCGTAAACCAGATTCTCATTCTGCTGTGTGGCTGTTATTGACTCTGGCCCTCTCTCCACCAAATGCACAAGAAAGCCTAGTGAGGTAGAAACTCCTCCAACTCCCTGAATGTGAGCAATGATTGGCTTCTAGAGGTGTTATCCACCATACACTGATGAAGATAGCCCAAGATATTTCTATGAAAAAATGGAATTATTGTAAATACACTGAAACCAACAAGGCATTACCTTTTTAAATCTCCTTTGTAAAAAGGATCCCAAAGGAAGAGTGTGGGAGAAATAGAAATAGAAAATAGGAACAGAGAAGGTACAATCCTAAGTATGGGTATTTCTACCATATATGCCAAAACATAGAATGAATTATTTTTTCCAAAAAATTCTCCCTTAGCAAAGGAGTTTTATCTTTATTTCCTTATGCGTTGTAATAACATTTAGGGAATCTTTCTCAATTGCTTTATTTTTAAAGAACAAAACTGTTTGGAGAAGATATATTAGCATAAAATTACACCAATAAATGGTAGTTTTAATGTTTGTAGAGGTCGCTTGACAGAATCAGCAAAAAAAGATTAAAAATTTGGCGTAAATTTGGTGACTGTTCCTAGGGATATGACATCACCATTGCATCACTGGATATAATTGTAAAGAAGCCTTTCAACAATCACTTAAAAAGACATTATAATAAGTAGTCACTTTGTGGCAACCATGTATATCTATGCACGGAAGAATGAGAAAACAATAATTCTATTGTTATACCTATGGATTCTTGTAGCATAGCATCACTATCTCAATTTAGATAAAAGTGAAAACCATATTCTTAGTTTGTAAAACTGCCAGGTTAATCAAAAAAATCATAATGATGATCTTTAAAATTTCTATAAAAATCATATGTGAAAGTTTGAACGAAATCGTTTTTGAAACGTGAGATTGGAAAAAAGGAATGTTCAAGGGGCCGGCCCAGTGGTGCAAGCGGTTAAGTGCGCGCGTTCTCCTGCGGCGGCCCAGGGTTCACCGGTTCGGATCCCGGGCACGCACCGATGCACCAGTTGGCAAGCCATGCTGTGGCAGCGTCCCATATAAAGTGGAGGAAGATGAGGCACAGATGTTAGCCCAGGGCCAGTCTTCCTTAGCCAAAAAAAAGAGGAGGATTGGCAGATGTTAGCACAGGGCTGATCTTCCTCACAAAAAAAAAAAAAGGAGTATTCAAAATTGTTATTATTGTATATAATATTAAATAGGCACATGTGACTAAGTAAATTAAATATTACACTAATGTAATGATTCCATCTACATCACTTAAAGTTTCTATTTCTATGAGAGCAGAGATATTTGTGTTTTGTTTACTGTTGGATCCCATGTGCATCAGACAGTGATTGGCATAGGGTGGGCAATCAATGACTACGGAATGAATAAATATAGCTGGCTTACAACTCTCTTTTAATCTTCTCACTGGTAAAAGAGTGAATTTCCTTATACTCAGGGTATCATTAAATTCATACATATATGGTAGTACCATATTTTTGTTGCGTTTAAGGTGTGGATTCCTTAGGGAACAAAAATGAAAATAGCTTTATAATGATTACATTCTGTTTATAAAGCTATCAGTAATCTCTCTTTAAAAACGTTAGTACCATTCTCAGAATACTTAGGTTCTCTTACTATGAAACATAGAGTGTGAGTTAAACCAATTAAATCTATTAGGTAGAACATATGCATTTTATAGGCAAATATTCAAGAAGCAGATAACATGAGCCCTTCAAAGTTTGTTCTTTTCTTTGTTGTTTTCATGAAGGACAATGGACTTTTCTATGTATATGGAAGTACTGGCTTAGAAATAAATCTGTGTTATGAGCTAGGCCTATCTGCTTGATCAAGTTGGAAGGATTATCTGCTGACCAGTAAAATTAATGAAGTGAACCAACTCTTGGGACAACTTTAGGGAAGAAGATGTTCTGAGCTATAGTTTTCTCTCCAGTAGTAAAAAAGGAACTGGAGTACTTTATAAAGACCATTTTAGCTCTAAAATTTTCATACTTCTAAGCTACTTGCTAGCATTTCAGTGTATGTAAAATAAGATTCTTTATATAATTGGCTAATTGTGTCTTGTATCTATCTTCAACACCAATCCACTTGGAGATTATCCTTCACCCCGATATAAATAAGGGTTGATGATTAATTTCCACTAAAAGCCAACCATTATGCAGCCACCTTTACAAAAAGCCTATGGCTTTTCTTCATATTGCACAAACTATAAACGTCCTGACAGCCTCAACTTGCTTGTGTATTCTGTTAGCATGTCCCTCAGCATCAATAATTGTCAGAAAAAATGAGCAAGCTTGGATTTCCATGTAGTCACTGAAATGATTGCTTTTTATATTGAATTGCTTCCAGGGTGCCAGTCTTGCGGTAAGCCCCTGTATATTGAATACCTACTTTGCCTCAAGGAAAGTTCTATGCACCACGGGGAATCCAAAAAATGAAGGCACAATCCCTGAGCAATATGTTCTGGGACTGGAGTTTCTCTTTTTATATTTGGTTCTCTTTCATTTTTAGAATGTCAGTAATATTAGTTACACACAGAGAAATAACAGGGAGAACGTTGCATAGCATAATAGGCTAGGGCTTTCAGAGTAAGAATTCTTGAATTGGATGAAAAAATTGTACTAAATGAACTCTAGGATCTCTTCCAACTCTAAAATTTCATGATACTTTTACTTTCTTAAATAATAAAAAACTAATGCATCAATACATGAAGCTGCTTTTTCACACTTCAATCCTTTGGCCTGTGTTTTTATACTAGGAATGCCTCCTTATACATTCTTTCCTAGTAACCTTCCAGACTCAGATCAGGCATCCCTTCTAACCACATCCCAGGTCCAGATAGGTGATCCCTCCTCTCTGCTGTCATGGCAACATGTACACACACTTATACTGCGGTGCTCCTCATTTTCTTGATCACAGGTTAACTTTTTTTTCTCATAAACCTTTGTATACCCACAGCCTAGTTGGTTGTCCAATAAATTTACATTAAATAGAACTTTAGAAATATTGACATCTAGTACAAAATGTAGTCAGAATCTCTCATCTGGCAGTTAAAATCCATATTAGACTCCATTCTGACTGGCTTCAGCTTTTTAATATTTATGGGATCTACCAAAAAAAAATCACCCTGGGACTAGAAAGTATGATCCAACAAAGTGTATTTGAAGGCCTTTTTGAAGGAAAAGAAAGCCATTTTCTATTTGTACCATTTCAAATTCAAAGTCTGTTCAATAAACCAATTTCCATAATTCTTGTTGCTGTGGTTGTTGTGGTGGTGGTTGGTGTTGTTTCTGTTATTGCTGGTAGTAATAGTAGTAATATATGTTTCTAGGTGTTTCTTATCCTACTTTTTAATGTTCTTAAAGGCATAAAATGTTTTTTGTTTGTAACCTCATAACCTAAAAGAGACCAAGTACCCAGTTTTTAAAATTTCTGTCTAAATATCTCATGAAACGAGAGAGTGTGAGTAAATTTTCCCTCTGCTACATCCTTAGCTTTTTAAAGAAGGATGATTCATTCATTCACAAGCATTGATTATTTGCCTACTACATGCCAGGAAGTATGCTGGACACTTGAGTGCAATTATAAACAAAAGAAATATGATCACTGACCCCATGGACACCACAGTCTACTAGGAAAGACAGGAAGTTCCTGGACACCTACATTACACAGTGGGAACTGATATGAGCACGGTCTATAAGAGCACCTAGAAGGGGTACTTAATACACATTGTAGTATTAGGTTTAGGGGAGGGACCATTAAACCTAAGATATTTACTATCAGGTCATTTAACAGAAAAAGTTTGTCAACCTCTAAGCTTGAGAGTTGGCTAGGCCAAAGGTCCAACATGGCCTCACTCACTCTGGCAGTCCATCTGGCTTTTGGTTGAGTTGCCTCCCTTTTCTTCTCCATGGCCTCTCATCATTCAGTAGGCTAGACCAGGCTTCCTCAGAACATAGTAGTCTCAGGATTTCAAGATTGTGAAGGCAGAAGTTGTGAGAAGTTTCAGTACTCACACAGCATCGCTTTCAGCACTTCTATTAGTCAGAGTAAGACTTAAGACCAGCCCAAATTCAAGGAGTTGTACAAATGAACTCTGATCAGTTAACAGGAGGAGTGGCAATACTGTGTCCACGCCCCTTTGCACTGCTATGTTACACTGTGAGTCCTGCTTTAGCTGCATCTCATAGATTTTGATATGCCGTGCTTTCATTATTTTAATGATCTGCCACATTCAAGAGTAAAGTGCCTGTATCTTGATTAGGGTATAATTACATGCATATATAATTTGTGAAAATTCATCAAGCTGTAAATGTGTGTATTTAATATAATTAAATTATACCTCAATAAAGTTGTTTTATAAAGAGTAGAGTGGAACACAATGGGATTGGAGAGCTAAGAAGTGACCAGATGTATTCACTCAGGGTTCTCCAGAGAAACAGGATTAATAGGAGATTATACATAAGTGTGTGTGTATGTATTTATATACATACAATATCTATTACATATCATATTACATTATTATGTTATATATTAATTTATTTATTTTAAGAAATTGGCTCACACAATTATAGAGGTTAGCAAGTTTGAAATCTGTAGGGCAGGCTGGCAGACTGGAAACTCAGGCAGGAGTCGATGCTGCAGTTTTGAGGTAAAATTTCTTCTTTGGGAAACCTCAGTTTTTGCTCTAAAGGCTTTCAGCTAATTGGATGAGGCCTACCCACATTATCAAAGGTAATCTCCTTTACTTAAAGTGAACTGTCTGTAGATGTTAATCACATCTACAAAATACCTTCACAGCAACACCTAGATTAGTGTTTGATTAATATAGCCTAGCCAAATTGACATATCTCATGGCACCTGCCTATAATACACACACATTGATATTTCCTTTTCACATGAAGCCAAAAAGTATCTTTTTGCCCCTACTGACAAAAGCCAGGTTAAAACTATCCATTTAAAAACTGTTTTTATCCATTTATAATTTTATATGAGGTATAGCTAACTTTTAACAAAGTAGTACTAAAGATTTCTTTCCTTCTCTTCTTTTTTAGTTTATACCCTGAGTCATCATACAGATCTTGATTTTTTATGGAAGAAGAGTCTAATTGATATTTCTTGAGATATTACTCAATAAAAACACCTACTAAGAACAACTAGACAGAAAATCAGTGAGGCTATAGAAAATTTGAATTACGCCACCAACCAGCTTGACCTACCTGACGTACAGAGAACCCTCCACCACTAACAGCAGAATATATATTGCCTACTATTTTCAGGTATACATTGAGTATTATCTGGGGTAGACCATAGGCTAGGCAATAAAACAAGTCACAATATTCTTAGGATGATTTAAATCATACGAAGAATGTTCTCTGACTACAATGGAATAAAATTATGAATCAACATCAAAAAGAAACCTGAGAACTGCTCAACTATTTGGAAATTAACACAGTTGTAAATTACTAATAGATCAAAGAAGAAATCACAAGAGAAATTTTAAAATATCAAACTAAATATAAACACAACTAAATAACAACAAAACATATCAATATTTATGAGATATAATTAAATCAGTGTTTAGAGAGAACTTTATATCTGTAAACACTTACATTAGAATGGAGGAAAGATCTGAAATGAATCATCCAGGCTTGATTATTAAGCTGAAAAAAAAAAGAAAATCAAAGACAAGATATATAGAAGAAAATAATATAGATCAGAACAGAAATCAGTAAGATAGAAAACAGAAAAAAATAAAGAAATTCAATGAAATCAAAATTTAGTTCTTTGAAAAGCAAAACTAATAAAACTTTACCTAAACTGACCAATAAAAAGAGAGATAATACAAATTATCAAAATTAGGAATGAAAAAGAGTTTATCACTATAGAACAGAGAGAAATTAAAAGGATAATAAGAGACTATTAAAGAAAACTCTATACCCATACATTGGACAGCTTAGGTGAAATGGAGAAATTTCTGGAAAGACACAAATTACTAAAACTGACACTAGAAGAAAAAGAATATCTGAATAGACCTACATATTAAGTAAAGAAATTAGAAATGAAAAATCTTCCTAAAAATCAGGGCCCAAATGACTTCACTGGTGAATTGTATCAAACATTTAAGTAAAAAATACCAACTTTAAACTCTTAGAAAACAGAGAAGGAGTTAAGATTTCCCAATTTATGAGGGCAAGATTACCCTGATACCAAAGCCAGACAACAACATCACAAGAAAAGAGAGCAATGGTGGCAGTATAATTTGGTAATTTGGGAGGATAATTGATCTTTTAATATTAGTTAGCAATATCTGTTCCCCCAAAGAGATGAGAAGGTTGCATTTATAGACACAATAGAACTGATTTTTGAGATTTTTGCCGAATGTCTGTGGCACAGACTAGAAATTTTTTAACCAGAGTGATTTTCTAAAGTTTGAGAACTTATATTTAGTAATAAGCTATCAGTGAAGGGTTTTGATGAGGTTTATGGTAACATTAACTATTCTTAATCTTCACTTTGGCATCTGCTCAGTTAGTTCTTCTTCCCAACTGGTCTATTCTTGGCCGTTCTTAACTTCTTCCCCATCCTGGGCTCTACAAGCACTAACTCAGTCACTGTGACCTTCAGTAGGTCTCTACATCTTCCAACAGGTCATCTGATCTTCCACTGTCTTGGTCTCAGTCCCAAAGGATCAACAGTTTTCCTAAATGAGTTGATTAAACCGTGCACACAAAGTCCACTATGTCCATGTCCTTCAATCTCAACCCGAACCTTGATCATCTTGGCAAATGCACATTGACTCCTTGGCTTGCTACTCAAATCTACCACCTTCATATTTTCTCTCACTAAAAGCCCATAATCTTTTCAGTTCTGTTTTCAGCGTATTTCTTCCTATGTTACTAATGAAATTACTCCTCTGGTGATTTTACATAGTCGTACATTAGAAGAGTTGAAAAAATATTTTATATGGCTATGTGAGGTGGGAGATATTTGACAACAACGTAAGTATAAGAATTATCAGGAAATAACTTCAATGCAGGGGGCAGAGAGAAACCCTTTCATAATTGTAACAGATTGGAAAGTGTTTTTCCATCAAAAGAAAAACCACTGTTATTCAACACGGAGAGATAGATTTCACAAAGATGCAAGCATTCAGAACAAAGAGGGAGAGTGAGCTATGATAGCAAGCTTTCCTCAGACAGAAAAGCCCTCAGAGGAACAGATAGCAACCATTAGAAAAGCAAATTTCCTTAAGTTCCAGAACTGAATTGAAATTTACAATAGGTATTAATCAGAGGAGAAAAAGCTATGTACATACAGTTGATGAAGCTGATGTATTACCAACGTGAACTTTGAACACTACTGACAAAGAACTTAAATGTCTCTGCAATTAGGATGAAGAAGACAATTATTCAAACACAGATATCTGGGGACCTGGAACAGATGGGACTCAGAAGAGACTCATTGAATGACTAAACACCAGAACAAGGGAAAAACAGCAGCAGAGCAGAAGCATTTCCCTAAGATTTTCACTAGTTCTTTCCTGAAAATGAACTAAAAATTTGACATCAGAACCATACTCTACGTGGGGGTGTTTGTTGTATATAATTTATAATTGTGCTTACTTGAACTGCTAGGTGAACTTTACCTTACGCATTTCACGTAAAATTTTAGTCACTCAGAGTCCTCTTATTGTCTTTAGAAAGTCTTGATTTAAGATGTTAATGATATATTTCAGAATTTTAATGACTTAACAAAAGCTTTAAGACTCTGGTCCTCAAAGACAGGAGGCCAGATATTTAGCTCCCATTACAGAAAGATATCTTACTGACGTCTGAACATTGATGTGGGTCTCAGGCCACACGTTCACCCTCATATAGCATTAAATTCATCTTAACTACAAGCACAAGAAGGTTAAGCTCAATGACCTGAGTTTTCACGTAGACTTTCATTATCTCCTCAACGTGTCTGTAAAGGAATGAACTCCCTGGACACTTTTGGGTTGTACTTTCTGGGAAGCCAGAAGCTCTGAGCGTCTGGTCCAGTAGAATCTGGGTATGCGAGAGCCTGAGGCTCCTACCAGATGGATTCAATGGAGGTTATAATAAATCCTGGCCCTCATCCCTGGGGGAGGCTGAGCTAGACAGAGGTATTAGAGAAGTGGTTCTCAAATTTTAGCACACATGGGAATCACCTGGAGGGCTTGTTAAGACATAAATTGTTGGACCACACTTCAGTTTTTGATTTAGCAGGTCTAGGACGGAGCATGAAATTTTGCATTTATTACAAACTTTCTGGTGATGCTGATGCTGCTTATCCAGATACTTCACATGAAGAATCCTGTGTTAGAAATGAAGTGATAGCAGCTTAGGCCTAGGAGTTAAGTGAGACTGAGTAAATGTGGGGAGACACATCAATCAGGTCCAGAACAGATATGCTTCATTCATTCATAGACATCCTCCAGCTGATTTCACATCAACTGGGAAATCCAAAAGTGTGCTATACAGTGTGATCTGAATAAAGGCTAATGAGACTATCCTTTCATCCAAGACCCTTTTATTGAGTGCCTACTGTGTAGCAGATGCTGAGCTAGGCACTAGGCACTCAGAAATGAAACACGATCCTTGCTCTTGTAAAGAGCATCCTGTTTTGAGATGTTTAAAACAATGATTCTTCCATCCCCATAAATCATGTTGCCTCTGGCTTCTGATTTAATGGCTTTTCATTTCTAAGGGAAGTAAGATGCTGCCTAGAACAAAGGAATCATTGTTCAGCTTTAAACTTCAAAAAAATATTTTGAGTCTGTAGCATAATAACAGTCTTTGAAAGCTCAGAATTTATTTAGAGACAAAATGCTTTGCTAAATTCCAATGCCTTACTTTCACATATCAAGAGCAAAGCTTGGAGGCTGGCGCATAGAGTTTTGTTCTATAGAAATGGGAGAATTTGATGGAGGCACAGCTCCTGTCCTAGACAAAGGAAAAATAAAAATCCTTTTGGCCTCTAGAAGGACACAATTTTAGAAATAAATTTTGATGAGATAAGATCAGGGTAAGATTGTCGGTTCTCTGGAACTCAGCGCCCTATGCTCTGAACATGGATCCAAAAGGGCAATAGACGCCTGATGATAGAAACTTCAAGATGATAGAAACTCAACAACAACAATCCCAGATAGCTTGAATGAGAATCCAAGAACATCTAAGTTGGTATTCTGCTTCCCCTCCATCACGTCCAACATGTTGCAAGAATGGTAGAGCATTACTTGTGGAGTGAGGTGTCTAGATGATGGTCCAGAAACATTGTTTTCCTCTTTCTCTATTGCTTGCTCATAGCATGGTAAAGATTCAGAAATCTTCACATGACTATATAAAGGATGCAAAAGGTAAGTGAAATCAATTTGAGAATCAATCAAGTGGAATTTGAGAATCGATTTGCGTGCTGAAGGATCACAGTGGTACAGAGCAAGGGGCTCCTGCTGTCCAGGCTAAGGCCTGGACAGCTCAAAACCAGGAGGGAGGTGAAGTACCTAATTCCCAAGAGGGTCAGCAGCATCGATTAGGCTGAGGCAAGGAGCCAGGCAACACTCATGGTGAATGTGTTAATTCAGCCATGAACTTGTCACCTGAAGATGCAGCAGGGACAGACACTAACACCCAAAGACTCAGTTGAAATGAGCTATGCCTCAACCAAAGGCCATCAACAGTGTCAACACAGGGACCCAAGGACCTTATGACCAATGATGTAAAGTCGCATAAGATTTTTCCTACATTCTGATGACATAAGGAAAAGAAAAGAAAAGAGAGAGAGGGAAAGCTCTTGAAAGACTGAGATGTTACTCAAAAAGAAATCGAGTTTCCAAATGGAGACACCTAAACTGGAATAAACAGTTTATCCAAAAGAAACTATTTTAAACTAGAAGACACTAATTTACCTTTAATGGACAAGCTTAAAATGTATTGTTTTGGCTGTCATGGTTGTTGCTGCTCTATTTCCTGCTTCTAAGCAGGGATAGGGATTCCAGAAAAAAAAATATTAGAGAATTTTTAAAAGCTGAGATTTGTTTTACTGTGGGGAAGGAGAGTTGGAGGTTCCTGAGTTGCTCTGAAGAAATTTCAAACCCATCACAGTCACAGGAATTTCTACTACATTTGGCTCATGTCTACACACAGAGAGTTACAATAAAATCACTCTTTTATTGGTTAAGTTGGAAGAACTCAGGGTCCAGCTGAGATTGAGACTTCTAGGTAAAGCTGAACAAGGAATTGGGACCCAGAGTTGAAAACCAAAAAGATAGTCAGATCCGAAGGAGCTGAATAGATAGGTTAGATGATGATGATGATGATGATGATGATGATGATGATGATGATGATGAAAGTGATAGAGGCATATAAGACAACATGACAGTAACTAGAAACACCATCATCAGCGATGAGGATGCTATGGATGTCCTGGAACATAGCAGGTATTCATTACGTATATTTTAAATAAGTGACTAGCAGGTAGGGAGTAGAGTGTGGAATTATTACCTGTGTTCTAGAATGTAAACACTTGGGGATTTTATAGACTACGTGTAAGTTCATGAATAATTTGAAAGGGAAATAATGGGGATTATTAGCCATTTCAGCCACACTCTCTCATCCGCATTCATTTTCCACAGGGGATCGTGCTTGGTGGAAAGTGTGAGGTTCTACTGACGGTGGAAGGTAGACTCTCATAACCACTCCTTTTTGGGTTGTATTTTTCCCAATAAATTTGTTACTGAATTTGGGCTGGGAATCTAGCACTTCCTGGTAACCTGTTCTGGTTCCCAACTCTATACTCCTGGAGCAGTCACTGAGACATAGAATATCTGTGTCTGGCTCTGGCAGTGAGGAATGTGACAGATCCTCGAAGAAAGAAGCAATAGGATTCCAAAGGCCTTTGTATTATGACCCCTGTCACCTTGAAAAGCATCCTTCTGGTTTCAGCACTGGCAGCTAGTGTGTATATAATTGGAATAGAGCCAGGGCCATCTCCATGCTCCCAAGCTGGTGAGTGAACTTCTAGTATAAATCATCAGAAGAGGGTGTATTTATGATACTTCTAGGCAACCAGAGTTACCTCCTTAGAGGCTTTCTGCTGTTCTTATTGGCCCCAGGAATCTCAGGGAAGAAAGAAAGACAGAAACCACAGTGTGAAGGCTACGTTTTTTCTGCCCAACACTGCTCCTTCCCTCCTCTCTCATTTTATCTTGATGAAAACACAGAAAAATAACACGGAGTTAATAACTCTACCAGGTTATCCTGCTCTAGGGAAAAATGTTTCCCAGGTTACTGACACAACTATAGCCCAGAGCCAAGACAGAGTGGTTGATCAGGGATGTGAATTAACATCTTCTTGATTCCAAAATCTTATATTTCCTATGTACACCATGCTTTCTCCCCCAATATAGCACCAGTCATATTAGTCATGTATGAGAAGAACCTATGGGCTTTTACACAATTCATGTCTTTTTTTTTTTTTTTGGTGAGGAAGATCAGCCCTGAGCTATCATCTGTTGCCAATCCTCCTCTTTTTGCTGAGGAAGATTGGCCCTGGGCTAACATCTGTGCCCATCTTCCTCCGCTTTATATGTGGGACGCCGGCCACAGGGTGGCTTGATATGTGGTGCATAAGTCCGCACCCGGGATCCAAACCTGCGAACCCCGGGCCAAAACAGAGCACGCAATCTTAACCACTACGCCACCAAGCCGGCCACTTCATGTCTTTTCTTCGCCAAAAGATGTTTAAATTAAGTCTGAGATAAATGATTCTAGGCAAATAAAAGTTTGTAATTAAAGGGACTGATTTTGAATTGGAGATCCGCTGAGGAAGAGAGCTCCTGTCTGAGAACACCCAGGAGTTGAGTACGCTGCGCAGCCTAGTCTTTCAAGTAGAATTGACTGTGTGTTAAGGAGGCAATTAAAGCTTTGCCTCCGATGAGCAGCTGGAAAAAGGCTGAAGTCAAACATAAGCAGCCAGGAGCTATAAAAAGTGGCCAAGGACAATGCTGTCGGCAGGGGGATGTCGGAGTTGAGATAAGAAGTCTGGAAGAGTGTGGCAGCGTGAAAAGGTCAGCAGACTGGAATTCAACAGTCCAGGTTCTTCTCCAGCCTCTGGCACTCATTCCTAGGGTGACTCATCTAAGATAGTGCAACTTCTGCCTCAATTTCCACATCTGCAAAATAAAGGGATTGAATCATACAGCTCTTGAAGACTCATCAAGCTTCATCATGCTCTGAATGCATAACACCTGAGTGGTGCGTGTACCATCTTTAACCAGGTGCTTTCTCATTTAGACACTGACAGCACCCTGAGTATCATTAATTAGAGATTTAATTAATAGCACCCTTTTTGACTAGAATTGTATTTTGGTAAAAACAAATGCATTGTTGATTTTTTTCTAGTCTCAGTTATCCAAAGCTAAGAAAATAAGAGCTGCTAATGCCTTGATTCCACCATCTGGGTTTTCTGGAACAATGCCAATTTTATTTATTATATTGAATTGCCCATTGCCACCACATTTTGAAATTTCCAGCATTTTGTCATCCCAATGATTTCTCCCTGACTGTCACTTACTACCCAAAGTGGCACAACATTACTGTCAGAGATGTTTTCAGCTTTTTGCCCTGGAAAATGTGTTCACAGCACCTGTACTGATACACAGGTTCTGTCCATAGAGGCAACAATAATCAAAAGACACGGGAGCAATAAATTATTCCCATAGTACTGTGGAAAATGTAGCACTGTGATTATTTCTACACACCATTAAATGAAATGCAATCAAAATGTCCCTTTGAACCCTCCAACTTACAGGCCCTAGGAAGTTTACTTTAATATTTTGTTCCTAAGAGCATTGGATCAATTGTCCCTGCTTGTTAACTCGCAGGACCCAGCCCTTCGCCTGGCTGTGTGATTTAGATTGTCATAGGGAGGAGTGTGTCTCATAGATGAGCCCAGCCATGGACTGGCTCACCAGCGCCCTTGCCATCCATCACTTCCTATGTGTGCAGTGGCTCTGCTCACCACCTTGTTGGCGCCATCACTGACCAACACATTGCTGTGTCTCCACTCAAGCGAAGCAAGTGGTAGCACTGGCTACACTGAGCTTGCAAGACCTCAAAGTATTTACCCTTTCCGCCGCTGCAGGTAGAGCGGCGTCATTATCTGTCTCTGGATTTCCACTGTTCCCTTCTACTGGCAGCAAGTTAATGCCCCCTTGTTGTGGCCTGTTCTTAGAAGGTATCCCACAGCACATTGGGTGGTTCCTTACTAATCTAGAGCCTTTTATTTTGTCATTCAGCCTTATATTTGTTTCCCAGGACTGTAGTACAAATTACCACAAACTGGGGGGCTTACAATAGTAGAAAATTTTTCCTTCATAGTTCTGGAGGCTAGAAGTCCAGAATCAAGGAATTAGCAGGGCCTGAAGGCTCTAGAGAAGAAACCTTCCTTGTTGCTTCCAGCTTCTGGTAGCTCCAAGCATCCTTGGCTTATGGCAGCATCACTCCAGTCTGCACTCGTCTTCTCTGTGTGTCTTTCCTCTGTGTGTCACTTATGAAAAACACTTGTTACTGGATTTAGGGCCCATCTGGATAATCTAGGATGATCTCGTCCCAAGATCCTTAACTTAATTACATCTGCAAAGACCGTTTTCCCAAATAAGGTTCAATTCACAGTTTCCAGGACAAGGTGGACATATCTTTTGGGGGACCACCATTCGACTGCTATAAACCTCTAACACTGTGAGAGTTTCCTAGAGGATCTTAGATTTGTCGTGATACACTTTTGTCATTGTATATGCATCTCCTCCTCACAGAGCATGGAGGCCTGTAGACCATAGAGCAGGTCTACTTAGAACCACTGCTCCTTCTTGACCTGTAGATCCTGAAGCTGAGTGTAAGCCATCATGCCAAATTTCCTCCTTACCAATGGTTACGTTTCGCTCAGGAGTTGTTCCTCCCTATGATACGATTTCTACCTCTCTTCAAACGTCTGTTAGGGTGTCTTTATTTGTCTGAACTGTAAAGGAAGGCACGTTTCAAGTTCTTTCTCTTAAAACTGCTGGACCCTAGAAAACCAGAAAACATAGGTATATGCCAATATATATTAGTGTATATGCACACACACATATACATAGGTGTGTGTGTTTATATGTATAGTTATGTACATATTTATGTATATATTTAGGGCATTGTTGCCAAACCTCACACACTAGCTTCTCCAAGTCTTTGCTCCAGCCCAAGCACAATGCCCCAGTTATCTGCACAATTTATACATTTCAGAAACTCAACAGGAAGCAGACAAAAGTCATGTTGGTTTTCTTCAGAGATCAAATAATGAGAAGCCAAATTTCCAAATATCTTCTGTATTTCTGGCTCTCAAGATACAGAATTATGGTAATTGATGTACTAGGGGATAAAAGCTGAAGTCTTTTTTAAAGCTGGTTGCCAGTAACAGTTTTATCATATCAGTTTTCATTAAGTTATTTTGCGATCAGGATGGGAAAAAAAATGTAGTTCCATATCTAATCTCGGATTTCCCTTAACCAAACCAATGAATTCATCACTCTTCTCTTTCTGTTTTCACTCTTACATTAAGAGGAAGCTTGGGCTTGTATCAAAAGATGATCGAGGACCAATAAATGAGACCACAATACTGGGTGGTATAGCCTTGGGTCAGAGGAGTTTGTACACATATGGGGAGAAAGGTTAAGTAGGGTTTGATATGGTCACCTATCGTGGAATTTTATTACTTGAGTTATGATTGATTTTTACTTAGGACACTCAGAGCCATGGAGACACAGGGTTATCATGGGGTCTGACAGAAATAGACCTTCTGACATGGGCTCTAGCTAGTAGAATTGGCATACATCTAGAACACCTGCCTCATTCCAGCAGCAGAAACTTGAATGAAGCAGAGGTCCTGCACAAGCAATAATACCACTGGCCTTGACTTAAGCCAGGTCTCATCTCCCTCCCCTGTGTATAACATATCCAGTGGTGTACTAGAGCTGGCTCACACAAGTGCATAAATTTTCAGGCAATTTGTGAGCCGGTTAAATACACTATATTAAAATTAAATCTATATAAGCTTGCAATTAAATAAATTATATTAAAAACAAAGGTAATAAATACTCAAAACTCATCATTTCCTAATTATTTTATTGCAACTTGCTAGTTCAACAATGTTAAGATAGTATGTCTGAAGGCCTTCAATTTATTTGCTCTCAT
The DNA here is from genome assembly GCF_020826845.1 of Diceros bicornis minor. NCBI lineage: Eukaryota > Metazoa > Chordata > Mammalia > Perissodactyla > Rhinocerotidae > Diceros > Diceros bicornis. Next base: position 27,979,067 of record NC_080741.1, read on the forward strand.
CACTATGGGCTTCACATCACCTGACACAGGGGGACAGAAACCAATTCCTACATCTCTCAAAGAAGTCTTAGGAATTCACGGACAGACGGATCTGCAACAGATATAGTGAATTCATCTGAAATTTTCTGCTTTAAGGTACTGTTGAAATTTTCCTCTGATCCCCACATCCAAATTTCCAGTCTTTTTGTTATATTTGGAAGAAACACAGAGAGGGCAAGGAAAGTAACAAAGTGGGTGGAGAAAGAATGTAGAACAGAAAATCTTGCCTCTGTGGAGGACAAGCCTCAGTCACTTCATGCTCCCTCAGCCTTTCTTGGAAGCTGCATTCTCACCCAATTCATGAACCATGCAGCACCTCTTCTAATTTTTGTCTGGCAAGAAAATCAAAACTCAGAAGCCCTATTCCTAATAAATTATGTTAGATGTTATTTTAAATATGTCAAATACAATCCATTTCCACCTGAGGGAAATCAACCTACTTCTTTGGAGCAAGTTATACTATTCTAAAAGTAGCCTACTTATATTAAACCATCACAGGATGGAATACTCTACTAACTGGGATCCTCATTAGTTAGCAGATAGAAGCACTTAGGGTCTTATTTCTTATTATTGCACTTACATTATTATCAAGCTAAACTGTACAAGATCTTAAATGTCTAGGAGAATAGATGCTGTTGGTTGCCAATCCAAAATCCTTTACCCAGCTCTCCCTTGTTGACCAAGTCATGATTAGGTTTGGAGTATTCACATTCTTCCACTTGTCAATGTGCCTAGGAAGGTGAGCCCACCTTCTGCTCGGAGGTAAATTTTAATTCATCCAAATGTAGCATGGTAATCCTATTCCCCTTGCTAGGTATGTGACTCATTTGTGACCAATAGAGGTCTGTTAGGAACACCTAGGATGGGGTTTCCCCATGGATTAAAAGAAACACACCAGAAAATATGGTCCCTCTACTTTCAATAGACGTTCTTGCTTCTTCATGAGGTACTTTGTACTGCAGCAGCTGTATTGTGACCATGACAGGAAGTGAGAAGGCGAGGCTGAAAATTTGAGAATTTTTGAGTTGCTTAATTTTCCAACCCTGGAGCTGCTCCATCCCAGGACTTTTTGTTATTTAAAATAAACATCTTTATTATTCATGCCAGTAGTTCTCAATCGGTGGTCCCCATGCTATAAGCTTCAGCATCACCAGGAAGCTTTTTAGAAATCTAGAATTTTAGGCACTATTTCAGACTTACTGGATCAGAACCTCTTGGGAAGTGACCCAGTAATCTATGATTCAACAAGCCCTTCAGGTGATTCCGATTCATGCTCAAATTTGAGAACCATTGATTTGAACCATTTAATAACACCTGGCCACAGGATTTGGAATTGGATAAGCAATGGAGAATTCCTAGGTTGTGGTGATGTACATATCAGGTGACCTATAGGAACTAGTCCCTAAATGTCAGCTCATGTTTGGTGACCTCCAGCAAATCACTTAACATCTTTTTGTCTAAGCCATATTTATTATAAAATGAGGTGATGGTAGCTCACAGACTATATAGAGAAGCTGTTAGAATTCCATGCTAGGGACAAATAATTATACACCAGTTATCTCATTTGAAGCTTTTATGTCTTCTCTCTTGGCTGGACCCTAAAATGCTCTATTACATCCACTATGATTATCTAAACAACCAATTGTATGGTGAAGGGTGATAATTACTAAAATATTCTGCACTCTTGTTTTATTATGAGGAAGGTGAAGTGAAAAGTTGACATGCATTTTCTATGAAATTTTGAGGAAAAGACTGGAGAAAATGTATGAAACCCCCATAATTAAAATGCTGAGCTTAACAAGACAGGCTTTCAGAATATAGAAGATATGTGAGGATATAGAATGCAGCTTTATACTTGACCACAAAAAGTGTCTTGAGATAACATGGGACCCCTTCCCTTTGGTTATAAACAGGCCAATACCTTGCAAAGAATGCTAGTAATGTTGATATGTGCATAAGGAAAAATAAAGTAACAATGGATGTAACTTGGATGCTAATTAAACTTGTTTCCCTCTGATGATTTTAAATTATATTCAGCTGTAGAATGAACCAATAACCAAAAATTATCACAAATAGCAAGGCTGTGGTACAAAGTAATCAATAAATGAAGAAGCACGTGTAGATTCACCAAACCCTACAGACATTTAAGGTCTACCAGGATGAAGGTACCAAGTAGCTTACACAGAGCTGCACTCAACTCCAACAAAACACAACTTTTGCTGTAGCTGCTTTTGATTTACTCTATTTATATTAACATCATTATGACATTGCTCTTATATAGGCCACATTGCAAGGTCTACTATTTTTTATTCCAGATTATCTTTCCTATTCAACCTGGTTTCTAAGTTTAGCTTAACCCATTTGTCTTTATTCCATCATGGGAGAAGCAGCAGTCAGTGTAAGGTTTATGAGCATTGGCTCTGGAGCTAGTTTGCTTGAGTCCCCATCTCGTAGGATAGTATGAGTTAATATATGTACAGTGCTTAGGATAGGAGCTGGCACAAAGTTGGCACTCAATTAATGTTAACTCTTACATTATTAGGGAGTAGTGGTCTTAATCTGTCTTTCCTCATGAGAGTGTATAGAAATTACCAGAAGAGATTTTTCAATCAAAACCTATTCAAAACTAAAAATCTATTCTTTAGGAATTCTGAGAAGTACTCATAGGGCACATGGCTATCCTTTACCCCTCCATCAACACCACAACACACACACACACACACACACACACACACACACTCCTCACCCCCTTGCAAATCATTATTAGACTGAGCCTATTACTGTTCAGTGTTTTGTGTCACAGGAAAGAATGTGAATTAGTTTTTAAGTTTCTTGAGGATATGATTTTGCTTTATTTACCATTTATCCTCAGTACCTAGGAAAGTGTAAAATAAAAATTTACTGTATGAATGAGTATGTATTTACTAGCCTGCAGTTCGACCTTTGAACTATTCTAGAGGTTGTTTTGTTTGTTTTTTATTTTGTTTAGCTACAGAAATGCCTTCATATATATTTTTTTCTTTTGTACTACTTCTTTGGAACATATTCCTAAAAGCAAGGAATTACCAAGACAAATGGTGTCATCTTTATGATTCTTATGTCCTATTGCCAAATTACTGTCTGTAGCCGTTACTATCTAGAGCACCTCCAGTAATACATGAGTGTGCCTGTTTCTCTTATTGATAGTGGAGTGATTTTTATCATTTTGCTAATACAACAGATGCACTGTGGTTATGACAACCAGGTTTGGGAGTATAATTTCTAAGTGGACTTCTGGGGTACTTGGGACAGATGGTCTGGCACATTCAGAGTATTTTGTTGGTAGATTTAGTTACTTTATAGCCATTTGAAACTTGTATTCCTTTCATTATTAATAGGCCTAGACATTTATTAAGGATGCCCATATATCCACATAGAAAATATAGACATTGGATTGGAAAGATATATGTTAAATACATTAAAATAGGATCATGAGATATAAGTATTTGCTTCCTAAGGCTGCTATAACAAATTGCCATAAACTAGTGGCTTATACAAACAGAAATTTATTTTCTCACAGGTCTGGAAGCCAGAAGTCTGAAATCAAGGTGTCAGCAGGGCCATGTTCCCTCTGAAGGCTCTGGAGGAGAACGCTTCCTTATCTCTTCCAGCTTCTGATGGCTTCAGGATTTCCTTGGCTTGTGGCCACATAACTGCAGTTTCTGCCTCCTTCTTCACATTGCCCTCTCCTCTTCATCCATGTCTCTCTCCTTTGTATGTCTCTTTAGGAACAGTTGTCATTGGATAATCCAGGATGGCCTTTTCTCAAGTTCTTAATTACATCTGCAAGGGCCCTTTTTCCAAGTAAGATCACATTCACAGGTGGGGATTAGGACATGGATATACCCTGTTAGGGGACACCATTCAAGCCTCTACAATGGAGATCGATGATAAAGGAGACAAATAAAATGAAACAGGGATCCTGCATGGATCTGCATATGAGAACCCAGTATGAGGAACTTAGGAGTATGCTGAATTCAATTCTAGATAACTAAAGTTCAAAGGGGAAAAAATTAAGGGAAAATACAGTCTGTATAGATCTGTATCATTTCTGTTAAATCTAACATAGACCCCAAAATAGCACTCTAAGGGTTTCAACATAAACTCAACTTTGAATTCTCCCTGAAAAGAAGAGGTTTGTATTAGCCACCCTAATTTGGAAGGAAATACTCAAAAGAGTTTTGACCTGCATGAAGGATTATAGATCAACACCTAAAGTGTGCCAGTTATTAAGCTGTTGTCTCTCACACCAATCCTCCTTCCGTTCTAAACTTTGCTTTGTGATGCTGGGGCTGGAGATCTGCACACTACATCTCTCCTTTGCCCCCTGTTGGATTTTGCCAACAGGAGGGGAGTAGAAGCTGGAGGAGGAAGAGACAACTTGCTCCTTTCTATTGGTCTATGGCTCCCATCCATATCACCTCAGTGAGAGCCCTTTACTCTGACAACGGTCGTTGGTTCCAAGTGCACTTGGTTCTAGTCTATAGTCTTTCTACCCTGGCATTTCAGAACTAGCCTCACTGTGCTTCCTCAAGGGTACCAGTACCAGCCGTGCCTCCTCCTCAGACATCTAAGTCCTAGCTCAGAGCGGCCCTTCTCCAAGCTTCCAGGCCTATGTGATGATAACATCTGTCTGAAGTTCCTTTCTCTGGGTTACCTCAGGGTCTCTTCTTTGTTCTTTCAGTTCTCCAAATGTTTAACCAATTATTTATGTTAGATTTTCTCTGGTAAAATAACTGGTAGAGTTTCTGTCTGCATGACTGGACACTGACTAATCCAGCAATAAATAGGTCTTCTTCCCCCCAGCTTTATTGAGGTATAATTGACAAATAACATTGTATAAATTTAAGGTATATAACGTGATGATTTGAGATATATATATATTATAAAATGATTACCACAATTAAGTTAGGTAACACATCCATCACCTCACATAGTTGCCATTAGTGTGTGTGTGTGTATGTGTGTGTGTGTGGTGAGAATATTTAAAATCTACTCTCTTAGCAACTTCCAACTATGCATTGCAGTATTTTTAACTATGTAATGCTGTACATTAGATCTTTAGAACTTATTCATCTTTTACCCTTTGACCAACATCTCCCTGTTTCCCCCACACCCTAGCACCTGGCAACCACTAATCTATTCTGTTTCTATGAGTTTGATGTTTTTAGATTCCACATATAAGTGAGATCATACAGTATTTGTCTTTCTCTGTCTGACTTTTTTCACTTAGCTTAATGCCCTCAAGTTTCATCCAGGTTGTCACAAATGACAGGAATTTCTTCGTTTTATGGCTGAATAATAATCCACTGTGTGTTTGTAGGGGTGTGTGTGTGTGTGTGTGTGTGTGTGTGTGTGTGTATCTCACATTTTCTTTATCCATTCATCCGTTGGTGAACAATTAAGTTGTTTCCATGTCTTGGCTATTATAGATAATGCTGCAATGAACATGGGAATATAGATATCTCTTCAAGATAGTTATTTCATTTCTTTTGGATATATACCCAAAAGTAGGATTGCTGGATTATATGGTAGTTTTATTTTTAATTTTTTGAGGAATCTTTATCTTGTTTTCCATAGTGGTTATACCAATTTACATTCCCACCAACAGTGTACAAGGGTTCTCTTTTCCCCACATCCTTGTCAACACTTGTTATTTGTTGTCTTGTTGATAATAGCCATTCCAATAGGTGTGAGGTGATATCTCATTGTCAATTTGATTTGCATTTACTTGATTATTAGTGATGTTGAGCACATTTTCATGCATCTATGGGTCATTTATATGTCTTCTTTAGAAAAATGTCTATTGAGGTCCTTTGCCCATTTTTTATTCAGATTGTTTTTTGCAATTGAGTTGTATGAGTTCCTTATATATTTTGGATATTAATCCCTATATCTTGCATTCATTTGTTCGATAAACGTACATGGAGGCCTTCCATGTATCTGTAACGCCATAATCGTAGTATATATACAAAGATGAAAATAATAGTCCAAGAACCTGAAAGTCTCCTGGTAGGCTACTGGATGAGTGAATGAAATGTTGCTGCTCTCTTTTGCACAATGACAACATTGTAATATCCAAGGTATCCTTTTGTATCACTTCAATTATCTTTCTTCTTATACTTCAAAATACTTTCAAAAACCTTTGTTTTTTCAACATACTGACTAACATACACTATTAAGCACAAGTGTACTCTGATCTTTACCTGTGTTTCTTTAGTTGACATTTAAACATTTTACTTTAAACCTGAAGGTTCAATTTGTTAGCTCATTTGTCACCTTTTTTTCTTTTTACTAGATGAAAAGCAGTTCTACTAAGTGCCCACAGATACTTCTGGGAGGGCCGACCCCGCATATCTCCAACTCTGCAGTCAGACTTTTCCAGAGATATCTAAATAGATGCCACAATCAATCACTATGTTGAAACCAGTGCTTCAGATATAAGCCCAGCTTTTAAACTGCTACTTCTCAGAAATTATGGACTCTTGCTGGAAGATAAACTAAGTTGTTGTCGATGATCCCAATTCCCACATAGGGCACGCTCCAGAAATTCTCATTTATCGAAGTTAATGCTGACACGGTGTCACGGAAATAGTTTTCATCCACCTATTTAAAGGGCAATAGGATATCTTCAAATTGACTGTAGAATAAAAATAATGATTGGCAGGATTTCTAGAATGGCAGAATAAGGAGCTCAGCGAAGACTCTCCCCAAAGAAATAAAAATTTAACCGAGGAAATTTTTTTAAAACCATTTGAAGTCTCTGTAAATTGTCCTAAGAGAACACATCAAATGGAGAAATATTCGTTCATGACAATCTACTAAACCTTGGGAAGATTGACGAGTCTGTGGCATTTAAGTCGTGACTCACCCCATCACACACCCTCTCCGTCCAGCTCTGTGTACGGACCCCTCCCCCAGGCACTCTACTTCAGGCGGGTACAACCAAGAGGATGGTGAATTCATCCAGCCAAGTCACTAAACAAATGACCAAGTAAACAAAACAATAATTCCTGAGGTGGGGGGGAATCAGTATCCAGAGTTTCTGCAATACATTATCTAAAATGTCCAATTTTCAACCAAAAATTATGAGACATATAAAGAAACAAAATATGACCCATATGCAGAAAAAAAAGAAAAAGCAGGCAGCAAGAACTGCTTTTGAAGAGGCTCAGATGATGGACTTAACAGCCAGAGATTTCAAAGCAGCTATTGAAAAGACGTTCAAAGAACTAAATGAAACCATGCTTAAAGAAATAATGGCGTTGTAACAATATCTCTTCAAATAAAGAAGATCAATAAAAAGTTAAAAATTATGGACAAGAATCAAATGGGAGAGATGAAAAAGCACACAACCAATATTAAAAATTCACTTGAAGGGCTCAGCAGTAAGTATCAGTTGGCAGAAGCAAGAATCAGCAAACTTGAAGATAGATCAATAGAGATTATGTGATCTGAAGAACAAACAGAAAAGAATATAATGAAAAATAAATAGGCTCAAAGAAATACGGGACACCATACATACAAATCAACATATGTGTAATGGTGGGAGAGGAGAAAGAAATGGAAAGAAAAAGTCATTCAAAGAAATAATGTCTAGAGTTTTCGAAATTTTATTAAAAAAAATCACTCATCTATATTTACTGTACCGCCACTAGGTGTCTCAACTCTCTAGGCCTCCTTAGAGACCCCTCCACAATTGTTGGAGGCCTGCTGCTGTCCTTGCCTCTGGGACTCTCTCCAGCATCTGTACTCCTGAACTCATTCCTTCAGTCTCACCAAGCCAGACTACTAGCCCTCTCTGCTCAAAGCCAGTTATTGCCTCTCTGCCCTGTCACTTTGGGTTTCGTGTCACCTATCCTCTTCCTGAGCCCATTTGACCTGGCATCCTACAAACATCAGATTCCCCTTTGTTCCACATTTGCTGGAATCAAGCCCTTGCCCTTCAGTGGTACCCAGTGCCACCCCTGAATCACAGCCTTGGTCAGAGCTGGACAGAGAGCTCAGACATTAAGAAGTAAGCACTGTATTATCTCCAATTTACAAAAAAAACCCTGAAAAGGTAGGTATCTTATGCCCCTTTCAGAGATGATAATATTGAAGTTTATAGAGATGAAGTACTCGCTAAGGGTCACCTTGCCACTAAAAGGTAGAGCAGGGAAATGATCTGATTCCTTTCTACTGAGCAGACCACCTCCTGGTCTTATGACTAAACTCCTTTATTCTTTCTACTACGTTCATGGGTTACAGGGTCTAATAGTTTTTTACTGCTACTATAACAAACTATCCACAAACCTATTGACAACACAAATTTATTGTCTTATAGTTTTGTAGGTCAGAAATCTGCTGCAGGTCTCACTGGGCTAAAACAAGGTGTCGACAGGGCTGCATTCCTTCTGGAGTCTCTAGAGGAGAATCCGTTTCCTTGCCTTTTCAGCTTCCAAAGGCTGCATTGCATTCTTTGGCTTACAGGCCCCTTTCATCTTCAAAGCAGGCAATGCCTGGTCAAGTCTTTCTCACATCTCATCCCTCTGACACTGGCTTCTTTTATGCAGCCCTATTCCACTTTTAAGATCCATTTGATTACACTGAGCCCATCTGGATAATTCAGGCTAATATTAAGGTCAGCTGATTAGCAACCTTAATTTCAGATGCAACTTAATTCCTCCTTGCCATGTAAAATAACCTATTCAAAAAGTTCCAGGCATCAGGATGTAGACATCTTTGGGGGCCATTATCCTGGCTGCCTTATAGAGTCAGCATGCCTAGTCACTGTAACATGTAGCAATTCCGTTTCCCCTCCCCAGCCCTCCTTATTTTGCCATCCCATATCCTACCTACTTCCACACCCTTATCCTCTGTTAGGTTCTGCCTTTGACACGTTTCATGGACTGCTTCATGTTCCAACTCTTATCAATGCTTGCATCACAATTCACATGTTGTCTCCCTCATTCATTTGGATTTCCACACATGCCTGGCTCAATGGATAGGTTAAGTTGAACTAAAATGTATGTGATTAATAATAGTTTAAGATATTACTGCTGCCAGAAAACACTGACATTTTAATAGTGTCCCTACCCCATGCCTTAATGCAGAAGAATTAGTAGAGTCAATCTGCTCATAGGCCCTTTCAGGGGTTCTCTGTGTGGACATACTCTGGGAGCTCAGATTTGAATGGGACCCAAGTTTTGTTTAAGTCTGTCAGAGAGCTCAGGGATTGTATCAGTTAAGGTTTTTTGTTCTTGTTGCAAGTGATAGAAACGGGCTTGGCAGTCAGTTTTCGCTGTGGCCGAGCAAAAGGAACATTTACTAAAAGAATGCAATGGCTATGAACCAGGATTGGAAATAGAGAAAAAACAGGGAAGAAGAAACTATTAGAGGATCTTATTGGGACACTTTTATTGGAAAGAAAAAACTTCAAAATGTCAGGGTTTTTGTTTGTTTTTGTTTTTATTCCTTATGTGATTCTCAAGGGAAAGATGTGAAAGTCGCCAGCTGGCCAAGCTTAGTTTCGTGTCCACCTTGGCTCTACTAGGGCAGAGAAAGGAAAGATCTGGTGAGAAGGAAACTAAGCGCTCCTAGGGCATCCCTTTAGTTTCATTTGGGCGAAAGCGGAGATGGGAAGGTGTATCAGCCAGGGTGCAACTAGAGAAGCAGAACCAATACATAGTGATATACATTAAGAGATTTACTGCAAATAATTGGCTTGCAAGATCGAGCAGGCTGGCTAGGTAAGTCCAAACTCCCCAGGCTATCAAGAGGGAAGGCTGAACCTGTAATGAACAGTCTGAAGGTGCTGCCCACAGGCAGAATTTCTTCTTACCAAGGGAAGCCTCAGCTCTGCTAATAAGGTCTTTCTACTGATTGAATCTGGCCCACCCAGATCATTGAAGGTAATCTCCTTACTTAAAGTCAACTGACTATGGACTTGAATAACACCTTCAAAATATATTCACAGCAACACTTAGATTAGCTTTTGATTAAATAAATGGGGACAGTAGGGTAGCCAAGCCAACACATAAAAGACTATCACAGAGGAGGAATAGCAGAACAGGGCATCTCAGTTTACAGACTCACCAAATATTCCCCACAATGGGAGAGACAGAATTCACCAAAGACAATGATGGGAGGGTACTGGGAAGAGTCAATGAATTCTAGGCATCCAAAAACAAACTCCCACTCCAGAGGCTGGAGAGGAGATGACACAGAGTGAGTGGTCAGCTCATGGTGGCAAGGGGGCACTTCCACCAGCCTGGATCTTCCTATCAAATCTCCATCGGTTATGTGTCCATCCAATGAGCTACTGTATCTATGAGGTACCATAGTCTTCCTTGTTATCTTTAACTCCTGTAATGCAGAGCAACTTTCATGTGGTAATTTAGGATTATCAGGTACTTGGTGAGTTTAGTTGTAGAAATTTTGAAGGCATAGATGCCTAGCCTATGGGAACTCTCAAATTATAACATATTAGAAGTTACTGTTTCAGCCTATGATCGGGTCAAGTGCTAACTTGAGTTGCAGAATCACTAAGGCATATCAATTTTTCTATTAACAACATACCCACAGGGATTGAGAGAAATTCACCATACTCGAGGAGAACTATTCTGTGTTATCAGCACAAAACAAGTATATGATGGAGACATGATAAACCTCAAGTCAAAACTTCAAGAGGTATGTCTGTCAAATAATAAATCCAGTTGATGTCTAAATTCCTCAGGATTTCTGAAAATGCAGGGGATAAAGTTGAGCTGGTGCCTCACCTTTGTCTGTTCCATCATCTGAACTGTTAGTTCTTTCCTCTCCTGCCATTCATTTTGCAAGTCTGGATAAACTCTCCCTTTTTTTGGTTGCCTATCATCTTTCCCACTTTCATTTCCTCTATAAACACCATTTCTGCTGCATCTTCTAAAGCTTATCTCCTCTCCACAGCTGTCTGTTCAAAGTTGAGAGCCTTACACTGATTTAAACAGCTTGAATTGCTCTGAGATAAACTCCTCAGGGCAGAGACCAATTTCTTACGCATTGTCAATAGTTAAATAGAGTGTTTGTGCTTCATAAACACAGTATGAATATAAATAACAGAAAGTCCAAAAATAGGGTAGTAATTTCTGTTTACTATACAATTAAAATCTGATGTGTTAGATTGAACTCTGAGTACCCCAAAAATTTATCAGAAGGTGGATGCTCCAGTCTACTGTATGGGAGATAGAGCTTTACAAACAGAAAATCACAGAGCCTTTCAGCATGATATGAATGTCCAGGAAAACTGACTGCTTATTCTACTGTACCTAGACTCTCCATGGTAGAGAATATTAGTTCTTCAAAATTATTCTTTTCCCCCCATAGCCTCCCCGTGGGTAGAATAGACTTCACAGCTGTATTGACTTTGGGCTTAACCATGTGGTTTGACTTGGCTAATGGAATGTAAGTGGCCATGGCATGAGCAGAGATCTTAAATGTGCTGCAATGTTTTGCTTTAGCCTCTAGAGCTCCTGAATTTTATCTTAAGTTCAAAATGGAACACTATCATGGTTCCAGAATGAGGAAACACATGGAACATACCTGGACCCACCCACAGCCTGAAGTCTAGTCCAGCTGACCCCAAAAGATCCAGGCGAGTCCAGCAGAGCCACAGCTGATGTATAGACACAAGAAGGAAATAAACGTTTGTTATTATAAGCCACTGAGATTAAGGGGTGGATTTTTACATAATGTAGTCAGAGCAATGACCAAGATATATATTCCCAAATCCTCAACAAATTTCAATTAGAAGAAATGAAACATTAGGAAATATTGAGTCTAAAGAGGAGTCTGCTCCTAGTTATACTTTCTTGGGATATCCCAGGCCAATCTCATTCCCAAAATGTGATCTCAGAAAATTTCAAGCCACTCCACATAATGAATCTGTAGTCCTTTTTTCAAGCATTTTTGCAATAAAAGACCCAGATACACGCCCAACTAGTTCATAAGCATTAGTCTGTGCACAAATATAAATGAATACTCCTGGAAGAAACACAATTATTCATTGAGGTAGCTTGCCTTCAAGATGACCATCCCAATGAATCATGCCTCCTAGTATCGATGCACTGGTATAGTTCCTTTACACTTTGAATATGAGATAGCCCTGTGAAAGCAAAAGAATGCAGCACGTGTGACACTTTGTGACTTCTGAACCTATGTCATAAGAAGCTTTGCAGCTCTTCTTTGGTCTCTTAGAACACTCACTCTTGAGTCTTGAACTGCTATGTAAGCAATCTGACTATCCTGCTAAAGAGACCGTATGGAGAAGACCTAGAACTACATGGAGACGGAGAGAGATCAAGTTCAGACAAGTCTTCCAGCTGTCCATCCCAAGCCACCAGACAAGTGAGACCCCAAACAAGTGGAGCCTTCTTGTACTATCCAAGACCATGCCACCTATCAGCTGTAAATGACTGAGTGACATGAGGTGATGCTACACCCAGCCAGGCCCTGCCCAAATTCTTGATTTATAGATTATGAACCTAACAAAATGGTTTTTGTGTTAAACCACGAGGTTTGGGGTGGTTTGTCACACATCAATAGATACCCAAAAAACATTTACATGATATGCCAAAGTGAAATAACTAGTTATAACAATATGCGATATTCACTAAATGTTGTTATATGTATGCTAAGCACCATGTATTCTTATTTAATTTCTTCATCACATTAAAATTAGTACCTATGATATATGTAACATAATTATTGCTGTTTGGTAAGTGAGCAAGTTTAGAGATGGTGATATTAATTAAATTGCCCAAAGTCAGATGGGTAGAAACATAGGGGAACCAAGGTCTTATCTAGGAAGCATCACAAGTCCTGATCTCTAACCATACTAATTAAAATTTGGGAATAACCCAGGGCTCTGGTTTCCTAGGGCAGTGCTTATTCCACTTGGCCAGTCTACAGCAACCGGGCAGCCGGTTCACAAGCCTTTTGGTAAATGTTACAACATTGGCGTTTGTGAAAGAAACAGGCAGGGAATTAAATTACACCTATTAAAGGAAAGGCTGGTTTAGACCAGTTGAAGTTCCGGCCCACTAATGCTTTGAGGTGTTGGAAGAGGGGCAGAAGGCCAAAAGAATTTCTGCAAAATAAAACACTGTTGCCAGCTGGCCATAAAAACATTAGTATTCACAACAACAACCACCACTACCTGTCAGTTCAAGAAAAACCAGCAGAATTATAAAGTAATTCTGAGTTATAATAGAGTTATAAAGTAAACTACTTTCCCTTTCTAGGTGGACTTGTCATTAGGGCCTGATTTAGCTGAGTGTGAAATTTGACGTGATTGATTAAGGTTTCACAAGGATATTGTCTCAAATATAATTACCTTTATGGCCAACAAGTAGGCAAAAGTTTTTCTAGTCATTTATCAACAAAATGGATCTAAGAATAATACAGGGAATCTAACACCTCCAGGTAATATGGAAATGATAGGTATTATTTTGTTGGCTGTCGCTGACATCAGGAGGTCTTCTCATTGTGGTCAGCAAGTGGCCTTGAAAAGAAGGCCCCTGAGCCATGGGTCCATCCATTTTTGCCACTGAGCAGCCTTCAATCAGCAGTATAAGCCACCGTTTGAAAGTAACTATGTAAAATAACAGATCAATCAAAAGCATGGTGAGGAATGTCTTCAGTTATATCAAGCAAATCAAAATGAGGGACAGCCTACAAAATAATGTCTATCCTTCTCAAAAACGTCAAGGTTATAAAAGTCAAAGAAAGACTGAGGAACTCTTCCAGATTAAAGGAGACTAAGAAGACATGACAACCAAGTGCAACATGATATCCTGAAATGGATCCGGGACCAAATACAGAAATTACTATTCCCTCTTTGCTTAAAAAGACATTAGTGGGGGGCCGGCCCAGTGGCATAGTGGTGAAGTTTGCGTGTTCCGCTTCAGCAGCCCCGGGTTTGCTGGTTGGGATCCTGGGCACGGATCTACTCACCGCTTATCAAGCCGTGCTGAGGTGGCGTCCCACATAGAAGAGCTATAACTTTACAACTATGATATACAGTACTGGGGCTTTGGGGAGAAAAAAAGAAAAAGAGGAAGACTGACAACAGACATTAGCACAAGGCCAATCTTCCTAAAAAAAAAAAAAGACATTAGTGCAACAATTGGTGATTAATACTGTAGTTAAGATAATATTCTGTCAGTTGTAATTTCCTGATTTTGCTTGTGATTTTGATTGTACTGTGATTGTTTTTAGAAAATACATACTGAAGCGTTTAGGGATAAAAGGAAATTATATCTGCAAATGGTTCAGGAAAAAAATGTCTAATCCATCTGGAATTTATTTTTGTACATGATGTAAGATGAGACTCATTATTTCTTCTGTATACATAGGACATAGGGTCAGCACAGTTAATTAAATAATTCATCCTTTCCCACTAAATTAAAATATTACCTTTGTCATATATTATATTCTCATATGTAACTAAGATCTACTTATGAAATCTGTCTTTTGTTTCGTGCATCTACTTTCCATTCCTATGCCAGTATCATAGTGATGTGACTTTATGTTTTAACATCTTGGAAGACAAGACAGCTCACTTTCTTTTTCATATATATAAAATTATATATATGCACACATATATATATTCATATATATGAAATATGTGTGTATATATGCTTGTACATTATTTATATGTGTGTGTTCATGTGAACATGCATATTTTGTATATATATTTGTATATACATATATTGCATATATGAAAGTGTGTATACGTGTGTGTGTGTTGCTATAGTTGGGCATTTTCCCCAAATACCCTTGTAATTCTAATTTCAAATGCATTGAATTTGTGTATTCATTTTTCAGTGAATTAAAATTTTCATATTATTCTATGTTTATCATCCAAGAAAATATATTTTACCATTTAGCTCTTGATTTATATCCTTACATTAGATTTTATAATTTTCTTCATATAAGTCCTGTGTCTTTCCTGTTAAGTCCTAATATGGTATGATTTTATTGTTATCATAATCAGAATATCTCAAGTCCATTTCTAAATGCTAATTGCTAGAATAGAGAAAATGTGCTTATTACTACCTTACTAAATTAATGTATTTGTTTTAGTAGTTTTTTACTCTTTGGTTTTCTAGTCATGCAATTAAATCTTAGCAGATTAAATGGTGACACATCAATCAAATCTTGGCAAAAAGATAACATTATCTTTTCTTTTCCAGTGTTCATATCAGAATTTCTTGTCTTGCTTCATTTTCTTGGACCTCTAAATTGATTAAAAAATAACAAGTCTCTCTATCTAATCCTGACTTTAATTATTCTAATGTTCTGTTTAATTGTTTCAACATTGAAGATAATATTTGCCATTGCTTTTTGGTAAATTTTCATTACGTTTGGTTTCCTTCCAATACTCTTTTACTTAATTTTAATAGGAATGGCTGCTGGATATCAAGTAATTTTTCAACAGCTTTTGATATCATTATATATCTAATAGGATTATGATAATAACTTTCCTAAAATTGGAAACCACTATTTTCCTATATCGACACTACCTGGCTATGACGCTTTAAACTTTTCTCAATTACTGGATTCTATATACTGATATTTTATTCAGAAATCTTGCCTTTGTGTTTGTGAGTTATGATGTGAGTTTCCTTCTTTAGGCTACATTTCCTTATCTAGTTTTACTATTAATATAATACGATCTTCATGAATAAACTAGAGTAATTTCTGTCTTATACTAGGGGGTTATCTTAAATAAAATTCGAATGATCTATTTTTAAAGATTAGATACAACTTCTTTTTTGAATCTATCAAGACTGCTGACTTTTTCAAGGCTAAATCTAGCACTTTCTATCACCTTTAATCAATTATTCAGTTGTCTACTTTTTCTTGCAATAATTTGGTAATTTATAATTTTCTAGGAAAGTATCATTTTTGTCTGGTTTCAAAGTTGCTACTAAAACCCTTTTTGTAGTCAGCTCTTAAGGTTTTTCCTGTTGCTGTATGCATAGTTGTTCCTTTCCATTCCATATTTTTATAATTTTGCTTTCTCATCTTTTTCTGTAGACTTCTGAATGGTTTAACTAGTTTGTTTTTTCAAAACTCAGTACTTTGATTTGTTTATCCTTCTCCTCATTGAGTTTTTCCCCCACTGCTTTTTTACCTTTATTAATCCTTCTTCCTTCTGATTTTTTTCTGTTCTAAGCTTTTAAAATAATTGGTAATAATTTAAATCCCTTTAATTTTCATCTTTCTTCTTCAAGATTAAAGGCATTCAAGGCCACACTCTTTCACTCTGAGTACAGCTTTGGCTGTGTCATGTATTTCTAATTTGCATTACTTTCTATACAGTTTACAATTTTCTTTCAATTCCCAGTTTAATTTAATACTTATCTAGAAATGCATTCTTAGCTGCTACACATTTAATATCTTGGGGTTACCTTCATGTCATTTATTCCTAATCTCTAATAATTATTTCATTCAATTTCTAACATTTGTTGTATTATGATAGAAAAGGAGGCCTATAAAATCTATACTTTATATGCAAAATTTCTTTGGGCCAAGTACATGATCAATTTTTGTAAATATCTTATGAATATGTAGAGAAAAGTATACTCTTTTGAAAGATGTTAAAAATCTCCCTTTACTACATTTATTTTTCTATGCTATTGCTTAATTTTTGTGTACAAGATATGCATAATTCAAAAAGGTGTATGGAAGTAATCCACTATATTTGTATTTTTACCAAATTCTTCTCATATGTTTAAGTTTTGCTTTATCTCTATTAAAAGCTATTGAGTTGTTCAGAGCTGGCCAGTTCCTGGAGAGTGTACCTCTCTCATAAACTATTGCTTTTGTTGTTGCCCCCCAGGCCCGCCTAGGTGCTTTTATTCTTAAATTCTACATTGTCTGATTCCTTTTGCCTCTCACGCTTTCTTTTTTCCTTCACATTGCTCCTTTTTAATCATTTTAAATGTTTTTCTTGTAAATAGTAGTTAACTGTATTTTTTAAGTCAGTTTGACACTTTTAACCAAAGAATTCAGCTTTCACACTTGGTGAAATCAATGACATACTTAATTTTATTCCTTCCCCTTTACTTTGATCATTCTTTTCACACTGTTTTTCTGTCCTATTCTTTTAGTTTGATCATTATTTTTATCTTTGCCTGTGTTCGTTTGGAAATTTTACCAATAGACTTTTTTCCCTATTCCTGAATGATTACTTTATCTTTTCTTTGTTCATTACCAGAAAAATTTCCTCTACAGTTATTTGAAGTAAAAATAAAAATTATTTCCCCTAATAAAATGCTCTATTTCCATTATTTTCCACTTCTCTATAAGATTATACATTTAGCATGCATGCATTTCTCTCCTTGACTCTCCCCATCAAAATGGATGAAGAATTTGAATGCTTTTACTTCTCTTATCAAAATTTTTCCCTCACCTCAAATCCTATGATTTACTAAGAATTTAGTAATTTTAGTTCTAAACCATTAATTGAATTTTCATTGTAGCGTCTCTTCTCTTCATTTAGCATTTTATCATATTTATCATATTTAGCATTTCTATCACACATTCTCAGTCTATCATTATTTATATTTAAGTAAACACATAAACAAGTACTCATTCTCGGATTCATTGTTCACAATTTCCACTTCATTTCACATTTCTCTAGCTTGATTACTCATTTCTCCTTGGCTTGTTCATTTAGAATCTCTTCTAGACCATTGTGTTTCCCTTATAGATATATTCTCTGAATTATTATAAAATATTAATTGATTGTTTAGCCTTACAGGTAAATTACAGATTTCTGGGTAAGATATTCTCAGGCTAAAGTCCTGTACTTTCTGTTGTCCCTAGAACTATATGACTGTTTCCTAGATCCCAATATTGCCGACTAGAAATAGAGTAAGAGTCTGAATCTTTTCCCCCATATGTAACTTGATCTTTCTGACAGGAAAGTTGTCAGAATTTCTTTTTCTCCTTAGAGCTCAGGAATTTTCCAGGTATATTTATCCATGTATCTTTTCTCATCAATATTCCCTAGACCTCAGTATGCCCCTTCATCCTGTGACTCAGATCTTCCAGAGAAATTTCCTTAAGTTGTATGTGCATTTAGATGTCTAGGATCTATCCTCCATGTCTCTTATCTTTTTCATCTTAATTTTTCTCTCTGTGTTTTTGTTTTATGCTTTAAGATATTTATCCCAATTGGATTCCTGGACCACAAATTCAGTCTCAACTCTGACCAGCCTCTCCTTCAATTAAACCGAAACTTTTGCACAGAAGTTGTTTTTAACAGCAGAAAATTTACTTTTATATTGCCTTGAATTTTTATTATGTTTTTCAAGTTGGTACTTGGCTCCCTAGTCTCTCTTTCCCTGGATGTGTATTCTGGTTTGTTCTGACTGATCATCTTTCTAATTTCTGGGTGCCTTTAATTTTATTTTTCCATAGAGTCTAAGGTGTGATCACTGGAGTACTCTAAGCCTATAGCCAGTGGAAAGCTAAATGTTCTTTACTCCATAAGTCTCTGAAGGCATTCAAAGGAATCCTTTGCCTGGTCCCTGGCCTGCTTTCACTCTCTTAGCCTCAGGGGCAAAGAGGACTCCATCCACCCATTCAATTCTTATTTGGCCTCCTGAGCACCACAGAGACAAACCAGACACACATGGGCAGTGTTGACTTCTACCAGGGGGTCCACACACAAGTGAGGTCCATGGTTTCCTAAGTCTTGACATTTCTGGTCCTCATTACAGTTTCCTCTGACTCTGGTCTTTAGGATCTCATCCACCAATGAAAGCAAAAAACTCCAAACTTCATTGACCCACCATAACTCCTGCAGAGTCAAAGTCTCACTTGCAGCCAGCTTCCTCCCAGCCCCAGCACTCATTTAGTTCATGTGAGAAAGACAGATTGGAAATAGGATTGAAAGAAAAGGAGCTGTCATATTCCCAGACACTCCCTTTTCTTTACGGTTTTAAATATTTTCTCTATATTTTATCTCATTTGATGCTTTTATGATGCTCATAGAACACCACTATGAGGTACAGGTTCAGACACTGAAATTATAGGCTCAATGCTATTTCTACTTTTTTTGTTAAAAAAAAGTGTAGTAAACAGAGAGAAAAACAAAACTCAGCTTGGCGCCACTTAGGCACGCATGGTTACAATCCAACATAAACATACTCAAGTTCCAAGGCCTACAACCAGCCATTATATCCTTGCATTTTTTTGAGAACACAATCTCCAAAGGGAGAAAAATCTGAGGTGTGGATAAGTGGAAAATGAAACAGCTCGCACAATTTGGGGCATTAAGATACACTTTTCTAGTAGGACTGTACCAGTACATGGTCATAGTTAACTTTCCTTGGCATCTCGCACCCAGCACAGCTGGCAGTACAGACACAGGCACATGGGCCACTCTCTGGGTAGATGAGAATCAAGACAGGAACAGATTAAGGCTTTTTCCTCTGGATGTTAAAAGGGAGACGTACATCCTTTTCCAAACTCCTAATAGCATCTAACAAACCTTCAATCAACACAATGTACAGAAAAACATGTATTGGTTTTCTAGTCATTTATTTTTCTTATAGGGTCTACATGTTAAAATTCAGACATAAAGATGATTCATGTACTCTCCATTTAGAAATAATTAAGAGAAACTGCGCTTCCTCTGACACAATAAAACCTTAGCCATTTTTGCCATGCTCCAATGTTCGAACAAGTATGGGAACTATACTAGACATCCCTTCCTTGTTGAGATATCTCTCACCAGTGACTTGAATGGTGTGATAATTCTTGGGGGGCTTTCAACTTTCTTTCACCCTCCTCTTTTCCTTAGCTCCTGCTCAGAGTTATTACCCCGGAAAACTGAAATTGCACGCCCAAGATTATAACTTGGATGCTGGTGACAGCTTAAAAGGAAATGCCTCTTAGCAATTTACATTCTAAAATGTCCTCCTCTTTGTTCTCACAGGAAACCTCCTTAACCAATTCCTGGGTCTGCACAGTCCTGCAGAAAACACAGCATCTTTCAGGTTTATGGGCAGAATGCTAAAGACACTGCCTTCACTAATTAGCCCTCTCTAATCACTTTTTAACTTACTGTCTCATTGGAAAGCAAAACTTAAGATAAACTGCAAACTCAGATAATCTTACAACAGACTCAGGGTGTAAAAACGTTCCCTCTTTTTTTCAGGGAAATCCATTCAGCCCTAATGCAAGCAATTATCCATCCGTCTTCTTTGACATTTTTCTCTTCCATTTCTTCTTAAGTAGTCACAGACTTGGACTCAAGGAGATCCAAATCCTCCTTTTCTATTTAACTTCTCTAAACTGTAGTTTCTTGTAATAGTGTCTACTCCATAGGTGATCAGGCATGCAAAGACCTCAACATAGTGTTTAACATAAAGTAGCCGTTCAATTAAGGTGGATATTTAGAGTAGAAGGCTCTGATCCCCTTCTCTCTCTGGCGCAAAGTATACATATATCTTGGGAGGAAAGGTAGGAAGGAGGGAGGGAGAAGCATAACAAAAATAAGGCTGCACTTCATAAAAACTTACAGTTCTAGAGTGATGCAGATTTTTCCCAGCATTCTTTGCACTACCAATAGACTAAAGAGTCAGGGTAAATGCCTTTGGGAGATATAAAAAATATTTTGTCTATTTTCTGTATACACAAGTTGTTTCTGCCAAATTGAATTGGCTTGTAAATAGGGATCACAGTGCTATCAAGGCATGTCTTCCTTCTGGGCCAGTCACGGCACAAATATTCCTTCCTGAGCTAGGTCTGGTGTTACAACCTGTCTACTATAACCCAGCACAAACTCTCTTATAGACTCTCTCCTATATCCAACAACAACTCTCCTCATCCCCATTAGGGACCTACAAGCAATAGAAAATGCTAATGATAGTAACAAGTGTTTCTCTAGCACTTAAGAGTTCTTTATTATGAATTTGGGGCCTGGCACATAGAACTCACCCAGTAGTGCTTTATCGGATGGATGGATGGGTGAATGGATGAATGTATGGATGGCCTAAAAGTAGCAAAGATTTCTCTCAGGGCTGCTTCCATATTGGCCATACTCTCCTGGATTGCCCTGTATTTTTATCAGGGTCTTACAGGCCCACCTGATACTAATGTTCAAGTGAAATAAACTCAACTGTAGAATATCAATCCTGGATACCACAGGAACAAATACTCCAGGGAAGAAACGTATAACACTAATAAGAACACTAACACTAATGATACTACTGCTACTACTACTACTACTACTAATAATAATAATAATACAATGTGCAACTAAAACATTGCATACTTAATATCTGATAGTCACTTTCATAATTCCTTTACTTAGGAAAACAGTTTTATTTTATACTTTCTTATTCCATTTTCTTATGGTTGGGGCAGTAAAAGCCCAGAGAGAATTAAGTAACTTGCCCAGGGTACCCAGCTAGAAAGTATGGAATTTGAACCTAAGTCAGTCTGACAATGGAGCCCACACTCATATTCATCATATTGTCACTCTGAAGTCATCACAACTTATCAATCCACAACTTCTTGATGCTCTGACAGCCTTCACTAGAAATAAGCAATATGACTTGTATTTGCTAGTAGTAGGTAACTTGATTTTTTCTTTTGCTTTTACTGGTAATCAACTAGCTCTAGGCCAACACACAGCTTCTGAGCCTGGATATCCCCCTGTGTAAAATAGTGAAAACTGCTAGATGATCTCCCAAAGCTTCCTTCTACCTTTGACACGCTATGATTTTATGTCATCAAGGATCAATGTGGTAAGTCTATGTTGATGAATCATGATGTTAAAATACAGTTTTGATGATAAACAAGAAGAAATAATATTAGAAATATATTACACTAATAAAAAGTTTTCTTTCTAAGAAATGGGAACCCTATGTATGATGTACTGTACCTATGTTTCCTAGATTTTAACTATCCTTGCTGTGCTTTACGGGACATAAAGCTGTAATCCACAAGTGGAGAATGAAACCTGATAGTGAAGTTCAATGTGGTATTTACACTCTTAAAATCAGACGCCACTTTGTCATCATAATGGGGCACACTATGAACAGACGGAAGTAAGACTGAAGAGAATTGCAGGCAGAGTTACCAAAAACTCTCAGTGAGAGGCTGAAAATAAGAATCAGGTAAATTTTAATAATAATTTAAAATCTTTAAAGACTGATTATTTATTGAGAGGAACCGATATACCACATGATTTCTTTTTCACGAAGAACTGACCACAAAATTGAAGAATAAGAAGGAGGAGGGGAGTGAGAAACAGGAGGAGAAAGGAATGAGAAGAGGTGGAGGAGAGGGTAGAGGAGGAGGAAAAAGGAAGATGAGGGAAAAGAAGGAAGGGGGAAGAATAGGAGGAAGGAGGATGGAGGAGAAGGAGGAAGGGAGTCAGAGAAAGGAAGAAGGAAAAAGAACTTCTGGCCATGGATATAGAATTCATATTCACAACTAGCTCTTCAGCTCCAGGTGTTCCTTTGTGCAGATTAGTCCCAAATCTAAGATAAAATTGATCCTTTGCTGCTGTCCCACCCTCTTACAGATGTCAAGATGTCAGCAGAGAAAGCTATACTACTATTTAATACTTAGAGAAAAGGAAAAGAAAAAATATTAAAATACACATGCCTATACACACATTTAACGTATATTTGACAAGAAAAGGATTTCCAGAACTATGTCCCGAGCTGTCATCACTTTGAAATTATTCACCATCCATGGGGTAATGGGAAAAGGCAGAGATTGTCAAACCTCTTCACTTCAGGCCTTTTCTTCAGACGTCAGTTTTGTAACCTAGAGCTTCCCCGTAACTGTAAATTATGACATGTGTCAGTAGCACCCAAAATAAATGTGAAATATTTGCTTTTGAGATGTCTCTTCCCATTTCAAGGAAAGAGCATAAGTCCTTTCTCTGTGTGTCTCACTGCTCCAATAAGACATGAGAAGAATCCCTTGTGGAAAAAACTAACAATAGTGTCATTATTTATTTAGGAATAAGCACATTCATTTTATTTTATGGGACTGATGGCAGCAGGAGTCAGCTTAGAATCGGTAAGAAGTAAGTTCTGAGGACAAAAAGCAGAAAGCACAGCAAGAGGTCAGTTTGGGACCTTAAATATTTAAAGGTATATGGATTGAAAACACTACAAGGTGCCTAAAAGCATGTCTACAGGAATCAAGTATATCCAAGCGTACTGATCTGTTTTACTTCCCTAGATGAATTTTTTATTGATCAACTAAGTACATTCATATATTTATCTATTCAGCACACATGGTTTGGAAATCTACAACACAGATCAGAGCCATAGGCCTGATAAATCAAACATAAATTTTTTCCTAGAGAATTCACACACAAGGGACAAAATTGAGCCAACCACATGCTAAGAATAATAACAGCTAATGTATAGTGGGTGCTTATAATGTCAGGCAAGTAGGTACCGTTATTATCCCCATTTTAAAGATGAGGACATGGGGACTAAGAGAAAGTAATTGTTCCCAAGTTTGTACATCTAGTAAAAAACTGGCATATAAACTTTAATCCTTAACCCCCGCTTTTAACTGCTATGCTACATTCATTAGTAGAAATGATTTGTATCGTCAGAGAACAATCAAGCATCATGTGAGTTTATAAAAAAGAGAGAAATTTGCAACTGGAAGGATCAGAAAAGATTTAATGGGAAAAGAAGCATTTAAGCCACATAAGGTTTGATTCTTTGAAGAAGGGGCTCAATGTAGATCATTCCAGGTGCAGCAATTATATCTGCCTGTGTCTTTAGAAATATTCTGATGGTACTGGAATTCCTATCTTTTCCTCTTAGGGGTATGTATTAGAATCATCTATACTTTGATGTTCATTTAGAAGTTGGGGGCTCATGGCTTCCTGTCTTCTCTCTTCCCCTGCCAACATCCCTGAATGGGGAATCACGTCTCATAGTGAGTCACTGTTGCCAATAGGAATGCTCAGGTGTGCTGGGCCTGAGAGGAGGGGGCATCTTGCTGTCACAGCAACATACAAAATGGATTACAGCAGGGAGTTGAGTAGAGCTGAGGAGACCACAGCGGAGAGGCAGGCAAAGGATAGTGACAGGAAATTTCATAGCTATTAATTATACGGCAGCAGTGCCAAGAATATAGAATGATACTTAATCCTCCCAACATCCTTCAGTAGGTATTGTTTCCTCACAACATGTGAGTTAATGCAGATTCTGATATGGTAAGTAATTTTCCCAGGCTTACACAGAGAGTAAGCAGATTTGAATCAAGATCAGTCTGACACCAACATTCAGGGCTTATACGTCACCCAAGCTAGGGTCTCCACAGGTCTTACAACAAGGGGAAGTGAAAAAGCAAACACATATTGGCTATTTGTAAGAGTGTGGCTGTCTTACTTGATGAATAGCTTGGTATAATTCTTTTATCAAAAATATCTTACCCACCTCCAACTTTAGATAAGATAATAATGAAAATTAAAATAAAGACTGTCCAAAGATAGTGTCAGCAATAATGAGCTAGAGGAGATAGGAAGAAACAGAAACGTAGTTAGTGGAGAAATGCTTAGTAGCAAATGCTGAGGGCTAACCTAAGAAAACCTCAAATCCTTCTGGACTTTATCCTTAAAGAACAGTTAGGATCCAATCAGGAAAGCACTATAAATGCAATGAAATAAGAGGTTTATTATAGGAATTAGACCTTAGACAAGTGTCAGAGGATCTGGAGAAGGAAAATTCCAAAGAAAGGAGCAAGTCACTTACCAGCCATGGTGTAGGTGACCAAGTTTCAGTTTTCAGAAATTCCTGGAAGCTTGGCATGTCTACATGCTGTAATGGGAGAGTGAGTGGGGCTGGTTCTATGGAAAGTGTCAGCTTTCTGTGAGTTCACAGCAAGCAGTCTCATAGTGGGCCAGGGTCATGACTGGACAAAGAGCCAGCCATAGGAGAAGAGTTGGACACCAGCAAGATGAATGGGAACCTCCCTGTACCTCTCTTCATCTCTAACCACCAAAGCCCTGAAGAACTTGATGGATGCTGCTTCAGTTCTGCCTCCCAAAATCTCATATCAATTCTAGCCTGACACCATCCTGGGACTAGGTTGTGGGAAATGTAGTTCTCACCAAAGCCAAGTAGATAACAGAGAAGAGGTCAGGCAAGTACAGCCTGCAGGCCAAATCCAGCCCACCTACTATCTTTGTAAATAAAGTTTACTGGAACATAGTCATGCTCATTCATTTATGTATGAGCTTCTTTTGCGCCACAAGGGCATAGTTGAGTAATTGCAATGAGACCATAAGGCCCACAAAGCCTCAGCTATTTACTCTCTGGCCTTTTAAAAAACAAATTTTTTGACTCTGCAACGGAACATGCCAGAAGAACCACCCTCATTACACTTATAATTATTTATTCAGTGATACTACTCCCCTCTAAATAGTTAACTGAGAACTCCTTATGGGCAGAGACTGTGTCTGTCTTTTTCCTAGTGAACGTCCAGCTCTAAGTCCAGAGCTTGGATCATGGGGACACTCAATAAATGTTCCTTAGACAAGTCAGTTGAGCCCTCTGTTTGATTGGGGTCTGGCCTGAAGCAGTAGAAATCTGAACAGGATCCTCCTTGGGGCAGGTGGACAACATGGGGAACTCTGCTCAGATGGAAGGGCCCTCCCCGGGCCGGGGCTCAGGAACGGGATGCTAGCCCTTTAGAAGGGCAATTGTTGGTGGCAAAATAGGACCCCAATCATAAAGAGATCAGGATGCTAAACAATTCCCATGGCAGGGATTCCAGCTGAGAAGAGAAAGGCAGAGGCTAACATGAGCACTGAGCCAGATCAGGGCCCAGAGGCTACAGCAGCATTGCCTTTGCCATCACTTGGACTTGGGCTTCATTGCTTACTCGCTGTATGAATTTTGGTAATTGCTTCACCTATCTGGGCCTGATTCCTCTTTGAAAAACTGAAATAACATTTCTCACCTCTTAGGGCCGTTTGGAAGATAACTTGATATAATGCTTCCTATATAGTCAGAACAAATTAAAACATATTAGGCTCTCAATAAATGGTCATTCACTCGTTTGTTCATGTATTCAAACATTTATTGAGCACCCCATTTGTGCCCAGGCACTGGGCCGAGTTCTGGGAATACAAATTACATAAAGTCCTTGTCCTCATAAAGCTTTCATTTTGGTGGGAAGATACCAAAAATAAACATTCAAACAAGTAAACTTTTAATATTTCAGAAAATTATAAGTGCCATAGAGGAAAACAAAGCCAGGTTAAAGACATAGGGAGTACCTCTGTGAGTGAGTGTAAGTGTGGGTGTGAATGTGAGTGTGTGTGAGTGGTGGGTTTTGTTCTTTTATATAAGGTAGGTGGAAAAGGTCTCTTTGATAAGGTGGCACTTGATCAGAGACACCAAGGCATCGTGCAAATACCTAGAGATGAAGTATTCTAGGCAGAGGGACCAGCACATGCAAAGAACATGAGGGGCAACTTGTTGGGCAAGTTCAAGAAACAGCTATTTTTCAAAATGTTGATGGTAGGCCTTGGTCTTGAGATAGACGCACTTGATATACTTGCCTAAGGTTAGAATTACACCTAGATTTGGGAGGGAGGGTGAGGGATGTTGGTTGAATGGTTACAAGCTTGGGAATCACGCAATGCCCAATATGCTGAAACTAGAACTTACATGCCTGGAATTTCTAAAATGCAAATTGCTCTTATTTACTGAAAATAGCAACTCCAGCTACTTTCTCTCTTATTTCAAAACAATCATTGTTTTATTGATTCCAACAATTCCAGTTGCCAAGTTGGGAAATGGTTGCTCTAAGCTCCTCGAAAGCAGAAAGCCTCAGAGTCATGGATATTTCCAAGTGGGAAAACGCACATTGTCCATTAAAATTAAAATATCCCCTTTCCTACAGTCCCTAGACTAGTGCATATAAATTAACCTCATCTATATTTAGAATGTGGTTAGGAAAATCTCTATCAAGAATTTTTATTTTTTCAACTTTGGCCCCAGAACATTGCCACTTGACTGTTAGACTAATGTTTCCAAATTCTTATTGGACAGACAAAATATGCATCCTGGCAGTCTGATCTGGGTTTATGGCCTCCTTTACTTTAATGATCCATTAAATTATATCACTCTCAGTCAAAGTGGCACTACTAAACGCTGAACAAGCTCTAGCAATGTTCATGAACCCTATCCTGACCTTGAGAAGCTCTAGAAGAAAAGATTCTAGAATCTTTGATGCACATTCACCAGATGGTCAATGTCACTTCCAATAACTCTGACCTGCCCCATAAAGCACAATGGACTACTAATTGTCTTGTCTTCGGACACTTCAAAACTCCAAAGGAAACAAATACTCTCAAAACTTTACAACCTAAACTTTAAAATGTTGCTATTGCCATCTCTAGACTAAATTGCTCATGTTATACTCAATCTATTCAATAAGCACAAGAGCATCTATAATATACTAGGCTCTACTCTAAGTGCTTTGAAATATTAACCTAATCCTTACAAGAACCAATGATATAAGTATTAATACACACTTACTTTACAGATGAGGAAACTGAGGCACAGGAAGGCTAAGTACTTGCCCAAGTTTATATAGCCAAAAAGTACCTAAACTGGAATTTGAACTCAAGCAGCCTGGCTCTTGATTAAGATTCTCTAATATTAATCATTTGGTGACTATTCTGCCCTTTTTATTCATTCTTCTGACTTCAGTTGTTGAAGGTTGGGAGAGAGTAGTATCTGGAGGGAAAACTAGGAGGGGAATAGGAAAGGACTTTAAAATAAGAATTTTTTCCAGTTATAAAAATCATATTTATTCATGGCAGAAATTTCAGATTATAGAACAAAGAAAAAGAACTCACTATTCTAGATAATTACTATTAATATTTTATTATGAAATCATTTTTTTCTGTATATCTGCAAACAAATGTGAGTTGAATTTCAGAGAGTTGGATTCCTACTGCCTTTTTCCATTTCATAATATATCATGGACATTTACATCATCATTGAACATTCTTTTAAACATTACTTCCAGTGGCCACATAGCTTTAATTCATAAGGATATGCCATAATTTATTCTAACGTTAAATATTTAGATTGTGTCTATATTTTATTTTTTTGCAAATATAAATACCATCATAATAAATATTTGAGCCCATCTCTGCTTATTTCTTCAAAATGTTTCCAGGAATTAAATTACCGGGTTAGAGGTTATACAAGTGTATAAGGCTTTTAATAAACTCCTTAATAAATTGCCCTCCAGAAAGACTGTAGCAATTTGGAAGAGAAAGATAATTATTTTCTCCCACCACAAGCTTCTGCTTTAGATGGGGTCACATCTCATCTAAGAGACATCCCAAGACAAATAGGTATAAGAAATGTACTTCTATACAATGGTTTTTTCCACATCTCCTCTCTAGAGTGAGTCAAATTAACTATCGTTCTATGGTAGCAAACTGCAAACAGAGCAGAGTGGAAGGTGGAGAAAGAATCCCGGCAAGGCTGTGTTCTGCATATTTAGGGCTGGTTTAGAAAAACGCTAACTGATTCTGATTAGCCATCTCCACTTTGCAAAAAATTACATTTGTTACTTTGGGGTTCTCAACTCAAATTTCCATAGGATCCAGGCAGGTAAAACAGACCAGCGATGCTGACTAGGAGTAAAAAAAAGGAAAAAAAAAAAATACGGGGAACTTTTTGCCCTCGTCAAGACTTAACCCCTCTGAAGAGGGCAGTCCCTGCTTAGCAACAGCTGGTTGTGGTCATGTGAGAATGCAACTCCAGAATTATAATTTTCCAATTCTTAAAGGGAAGTTGAGAATCTGGGATTTTTTTTTTGTGCATTCTTCCAATTTAAAATATTGGCAACTGATTAAATTTTAAAAATACTGCATTCAGTAGAGAACATACTGTTTCTAATTTAACTTCTTAGGGTTCTTTCCTTTTTACTGTACTTCTTAGTTTTACACCAGAATCTTCAACATAGCCAAGGGAGTAGCCACAGAAGAGCAGCTTTTATAACCAGCGCTCTGCCCAGGAAGCAACTGGTAGGGTACTTAAGAGGTGCAATCACCGGTCTTCCCCCCAGGTGTTGATTATTAAGATGAAATAGTCTAGTCTGCCACCCTCTTCATAGCCTAAGTGAGAGAAGAAACTGACTTAAAAGGACTCCGTTACCACCTACGGGTTTATGAATGACTGCCACTTTGAACCTATCTAGTTATAGCTGAAACTTCCTAGGAAGAAAACTCATATTACCTATGATGTGCTGCTGCTGGCTTATCTATGACAGTCATTGGAAACAGCCTCACTGTGATCTATTTTAATATGTCTCTTGACCTATTTTTATATTCCAGCACTGAAAAGTTAGACTGCTAATTCACAGAGCCTGGGCATGTTATTTTCCAATAAAATACATTTTTTTCAAGTAGCTTTCTATCCCATTTTCCTTTTTATGGGATAGTTTCCATTGTACAGAGGTACTGACTGATCTTCAGTAAGTTGAGAGATGGAAAAAGTCCTTAATGCGTTGTAGCCCAGAGGTGATCCTTAACTTCTGTCGGCTTGGAAATCACTTATACTCACGGTGCATGCGTGGTCTCTGATCTTAACTTTTTCCCTTTTGTGGGAATAATATTATATCAGTTATAAAAACAAACAACACGGAACAAAGCTACTAACATTAGCGCTCAGGAAAAAGTGAGCACATTGGTATCAATTCTTTGTTATAGGAATTCTTTCCTTAGCACCCTTCCAGGTCGTTATTCACTCCACTTGCATCTCCGTTACAAAAATACCCTTCAGATATTGAGCCGTCTAGCTTCCGAGGAAACGTAGGGTAATAGGCTTTTTACTGTCCCAATTACTACCCCACCTCACTTACTTGTATATAGTCTTGCCTAAGAGCCTCACAATCTTGATTGAGGTAAGAGAGTAAAACTAATCTAACGAACAGAAAACTAGCTGATCAAAATGGAAGGCTAACGCGTTCACATTTTCTGGTATTGGGTCCCTTGCGCGAAATGATTTGACTCATTGAAAAGGCCAGGGTTTATACATTTTTTTATTCTTTGCTAATAAAAATCAAGGAAACGAAAAAAAATTCAAGCCCTCCTTGAAGTTTTAACCATACTTTGCTTTGCAGAAGCTCAAAATGGTTTATATAACATGTCCCAGGCGAGTACCAGGTCAGGAGAAAAGTTATAAGCGATGGCAACAGGTAAGAGGATTCCTCCAGCAAAACTCGAGCACAACGGAAGAGTCATCAGAATCACCCTGAAATTGTTAAACAGTCACATGGCCCCTAAGTGAATTTCCAAAGCAAAGCGTACAATTAGGATAGGCTTTACCCATTTCAGGCAGCAGTAAAATATTTAATGATTAAACCACTGTTTCCATTGTATCCGTAAAGGTCAGGAGAAGCAATGGAAGTATTATATACCCTGTGTTTCCTCTTCCACTAACAGTAACACTGATAAGAAATCATCAACAACAAAATAGGCAACTGTCAGAGTGGAGAAGAAAACAAGTTGCCCATTTTTAGGTCATTCAAGGTTCTGACCAACCACGCGGCCCTCAGTCCAGTGAAATGTACCAGGGCCCAGAAAAAAAGGAAGTTGCTGAGTGGGTGTACAATGTTCTTAGGCTCCCATTTAGAAATGATCCATTTCATTGGCTTCCACTTGCTCCTCAAACTGCCTCCCCCTCTCACACTCATTTCATCCCCAAGAAATGAGATTTGCCATTACTACCACCTTAGCCAAAGCCACCATTATCTCTTGCCTGGACTAGTGCAATAGTCTCCTAACTGGGTTCCCTGCTACAGTCTTATCTCTATAGATAAGACTGAAAGATATTCATTTTTTTACATTGAGGTGAAATTCACATAACGTAAAATGTTACGTGTACTCATTTTAAAGTGTACAACTCAGTGGCATTTAGTACATTCATATGTTGTGCAACCATCAGTTCCAAAACTTTTTCCTCACCCCAAAAGGAAACTCTGTATCCACGAGCTGTCACTCTACATTCTGCCTCCTCCTAGTCCCTGACAACCACTAATCTGCTTTCTGTCTCTACGGATTTACACATTCTGGATATTTCATATAAACGAACCAAAAAATGTAAATTTTGTACCTGATTTCTTTCACTTAGCATGTTTTCAAGTTTCATCCATGCTGTAGCATGGATCAGAATTTCATTCCTTCATAGGGCTGAATAATGTTCCATTATATGCATATACCACATATTGTTTATCCATTCTTCAATTGACGGAAAATGGGTTATTTCTGTATTTGGCAATAATGAGTAGTTCTGTTCTGAACATTTGTGTAAAGGTTTGTTTGAATACCTGTTTTCAATTTTGGGGGGATATATACCTACACGTGGAGTACAATTTAACTTTTTGAGGAACTGCCAAACTTTTCCACGGCAGCTGCTTCGTTTTACATTCTCACCAGCACTCTACCGAGAAATCTATGATTCTCTGTACAATCTAGAAAGAAATCTACAATTTCACATACTTACCAACATGTTATTTTTTTGTTTTGTTTGTTTCTTTTTAATTTTAGACAGAAATATCTATTCATAGCTGTAGCTCAGATGATGTAACTCCCCTCCAATGGCTTCCCATCATTTAGAATAAGATTCAGAATCCTTACCACGCCTCCAAGGCCCTAACTGATTGAGGACATGACTCCCTCCCTCATCTTATCTCCCACCACTTGCCTTCTTTCTTGCTTCATGCCAACCACGTTATCCTTCTTGTCAATCCTCAAAAGTACCAAGTTTGCTCCCACTTCAGGGTCTTTGCACTTGCTGTTGCCTCTGGAGTGAACTTCTCGAAGATCTCTACATTCTGCTTCCTTATTCAAGATTCAGCTCAAATGGGATATCTCCTAAAATGTTTGCCCTGAACAAACCATCCACAGTTGCACAAACTCACTGACCCTGGGTTGCCTAGAAAATGAAATTTGATTCAAGAGTCAATGATAAAACGTATTGGCTTGGGGGTGGAGGAGGTTGAAATCCTAAGGAAATAAGAGTAAGCGTAAAACAGAAGTGAGATCATGAATAAGAGATAGCATATGCCAGGGGAGTGTATTACTCAGCTGGCCACAGTTTCTCAAGAGAAAAACAGCTGGTAACTTGGTCTCAGAAGGGCTATATGAAATAACTGAGTCTCCTAATAGTCTGTCGCTGTAGGGGAGAGAAAGAATATGCAATTTATCTTCTAGCTCCTTCCAATCTCCCGTCATTACTTGAAGTCCACCGCACAAGGTTATTTTTTTTTTTAATTGTGGTAAACTATACATAACAAAATTTACCATCTTGGCCATTTTTAAGCATACAGTTCAATAGTGTTAAGTACATTCACATTGTTGTGCAACCAGTCTCCAGAACTCTTGTCTTCATGCAAAACTGAAACTCTGTACCCATTAAACAACAACTCCCCATTGCTCCCTCCCCCCATCTCCTGGCAACCACCATTCTTTCTTTTTCTAAAAGTTTGACTACTCTAAGTACCTCATATAAATACATACACAGTATCTGTCTTTTCATGACTGGCTTATTTCACTTAATAATGTCCTCAAGGTTCTCCCATGTTATAGCATATGACAGGATTTCTTTCTTTGTTAAAGCTGAATAATATTCCATTTTATGTGTATACTACGTTTTGTTTAGCCATTCATCTGTCAATGGACCCTTGGGTTGCTTCCACCTCTTGGCTATTGTGCATAACACTGCTGTATAAATACCTATCCAAGACTCTGCTTTCAATTCTTTTGGATACATACACAGAAGTGTAATCGCTGAATCATATGGTAACTCCATTTTTATTTATTTAAGGAACTGCCATATTGTTTTCCACAACGGCTGCATCATTTTACATTCCCACCAACCATGCACAAGGTTTCCAATTCCTCCATATCCTTGCCAACACTTGTTTTTTTGTTTTTTGTTTTTTTATAGTAGCCATCCTAATGGGTGTGAGGTCCCACAAGGTTTTAACTTCTTCATTCTTTCAGGTTGTGTAAAGTGGCTCTTCCAGGAAGCCACTGAACAAGCCAGAGACTTCAAACATCCATTTCAGGTATGGAATGGACAGGGGCCTCTTCTTTCCAGCTGGCATCATGCTTGGAGTCTCAGACTGTGGTGGTGGCTATGGCAGCTTTATGACCCAGAGATGGTATAAGCAATTGTTAGGTCCACTCCAGCCAAAGAAGTCAGCACCCAGGATGGGTATTCAAGTAGGTAGGGCTAGACAAATCCAAGATGGTAGATAAACTGGGTATAACATATCCATTTACTCTGCTTTATTTCTTTCAATGTATTTGCCATTATCTAGAACTATATGTTTAAGCATATTTGTTTGTTGCTTTTTGTCCACCTCCCCTAAAATATGTAAGTTTCATGAGGGCAGGGAATTTATTTTGTTCAGCCCTATATTTCCAATGCCTAGAACAGTCCCTGACACATGCTAGGAATACGCAGAACTATTTATAGAATGAAAAATTAATAATTTATATAGCTTCCTTTTGCCTAAAATCCAAATTCACCTAAGCCTTTTCCTACCAGTTCTGTCTCAGAGATTTGGATACAAGGCTTCTACTTCCAATCAGCATGTAAAGAACCACAAGAAACTATGCCTCTTATCCTAACAACAAGAACAAACCAGAAAAGCTACAAAATCATAGTTGCAAAGAACTGAAGATGCAAAGAATCAAAAGGGAACTAAACGTAATGAAGTGATAATCCTTTCTGAGGAGAGAAGAGAGTTTTTTCCCCTAGAGGAGCAGTGAGGGAAGAAATCCACCATAGACAGGAGCAAGAAGAAATCAACGGAACTTTCAATCGCTGTGTGTGGAATAACATGATCCACTAGCAAGCTAGAAGCCCTGCAACAGAGCAAATCTCTTCCATCCACCAGCTCTTTACCTTGGCTCTTCACCAAGTGCATGGGGGTAGTATGCCAAAGACTAAGGTAGCATTGCTGAGAGATCCCCCTGAGGTGTACAGGGCCTTCTACAAGTGCAAGGCAAAGAAAGGCTTGGCATAGCAGATGAGTTGAGACAAATCTCTGAGCACAGCAGGATTTCACATGGGTAAGGCAATAGTAGCTAAAGGCTGGGGCTGAGGTAGGAGAGCTAAGAGAGATTTGTCCAAGGGACCGTGCATCCCTACGAAGGCTTGGGACAGAACATCAGGGCAAAGAGAGATTGCCTAAGGTGAAAAAGTTGGGGGCATGACTGGAAAGTACAAGAAATGGACTAGCTTCCCCAAAAAACTACTAGCCTAGCTATCGAGCAAAAGAATATTTCCAGGGTTTCACTGATACTCAGACTCCAAAACCTACTGAAGGGAGACCTCCTGATTCTGGTCTCACAACAATTGAAGTGAATGGTGAGCTGAATCCAACCAAAACTGCAAAGCTCAAAGTCAAATCAACAATAGATTAGATTAACTCAACATGTCAGAAACATGACAGCAGAGGTGTGCCTTTTTATGGTGGTAAGATTTAGTTTTTTCTCTGTTGTACTTTACACAAGATATACAGCATACAATAAAAAGTTACGAGATGTGTAAAGAAGCAAGAGAGTGTGACCCACGGCCAAGACAGGAAACTATCAGTAGAATCAGACCCCAAATTGGCCCAGGATAAATATGTTACAGGATATAGTGGAAAAGATGACCAATGTGCATAAATACATGCAGAATTTCAACAGAGAAGTAAATTATAAAATTTCTGAAATGGAAATGAAAAATATGCTATCACAAATTAATAACTAATTCCACGGGCTTATTAGCAGGCTGGATACAGCAGAGAAAGTCATCAGTGAACGTGGGGCTTCTGTACTTGCTCTTCCGTATGTCCAGAATGTTCTTTTCCTGTATACCATGTGACTCACTCTCACTTCCTTTCATTCTTATCTCAAATGTCATTTCAGCACTGAGGCATAGCCCCCAAATCTACATTTTTCTCCATAATATTTATTATCAGAGGTTGTATATACAGACACATGAACAAGCACATATATGTGCGTATATATCTTCTGATATATAATTACTTGAAATTTTTTTTTCTGTTTCTCCCTGTCAGAATGTAAGCTTTTGAGTTATGGGACTTTGTTGGTATCGTTTCATCCCTAGAACTTAAATTTTCTATTGAGAATGTAGTAGCTGCTCAATTAATAATGATTTATTGAATTAATGAATATATGAATGAAGCCAGGGAGGCTCTCTGACAGGTGTCTGCTGGAATAGGGTGTTTACAGTACAGTGTAATTGAAGGATGGAAAGAAACAAAGTCGTACTTCAACAGTTTGCAGAGGTTAAACTTTGAAAACCAAAAAGAACAGTTTTTATGTAACAAGCAATTCTGTGTTACAAAAGGATAGTTCTGATGACCGAGTAGTAGAATAGACCTGACAGGGAGGAAACTGAGATAAAGAAAACCAATTAAGAGGTTATTATTTCCACAGCAAAGGAAACCATCAACAAAGTGAATAATGCAACCTATGGAATGGGAGAAAATATTTGAAAATGATGTATCTGATAAGGGATTAACATTCAAAATATGTAAAGAACTCAGACAACTCAAAAACCAAACAATCCAAATAAAAATGGGCAGAAGATCTGAATAGACATTTTTCCAAAGATACGCAGACGGTCCACAGGTACGTGAAAAGATGCTCACTGTCACTAAACATCCGGGAAATGCAAATCAAATGAGATATCACTTAGCACCTGTTAGAATGGCTATTATCAAAAAGACAAGAAACAACAAGGGTTAGCGAGGATGTGGAGAAAAGGGAACCCTCGTGCACTGTTGGTGCGAATGTAAATTGGTGCAGCCACTATGGAAAACAGTATGGAGGTTCCTCAAAAAATTAAAAATAGAACTACCATATGATCCAGCAATTCCACCTCTGGGTATCTAGCCAAAGGAAATGAAAACACTAATTGGAAAAGATATCTGCACCCCCATGCTCATTGCAGTGTTATTTACAACAGCCAAGACATGGAAACAAGCTAAGTGTCTATTGATGGATGAATGAGTAAAGAAGATGTGGTACATATACACAAAGGGAATACCATTCAGCCGTTAAAAAGAAGGAACTCCTGCTTTTGCAACAACACGGGTGGACCTTGAGGGCATTATGCTAAAACCCAAACCCATAGATAAAGAAAACAGATTTTTGGCTGCCAGGGGTGGGGGTTAAGGGGTGGGTGAAACGGGTGAAGGTGGTCAGAAGGTACAATGTTCCAGTCATAAAATAAGTCGTGGGGGTATAATGTACAGACTGGTGACTATGGTTAATACCGTATTGTATATTTCAAAGTGGCTAAGAGTAAATCTTAAAAGTTCTCATCACAAGAAAAAAATTTTTAACTATGTGTGGTGATAGATGTTAGCTAGACTTACTGCAGTGGTGATTTTACAGTATATATATCGAATCAGTATGTTGTACACCTGAAACTAATATAATGTTATATGTCGATTATAAATAAATAAATTAAATTTTTAAAAAATGAACTCTAAACTTTCCTCACATATATACAAAACTTAACTGGAAACAGATTGTAAACCTAAATGTAAAAAGTAAAACTAGAAAACTTCTGCAGAAAACAAACAGGAGAAAATTTTCATGACCGAGTTAAGCAAATATTTCTTAGGTATGACACAAAAAGCAAGAAGCATAAAAGAAAAATAGATAAATTGGATTTCATTAACGTTAAAAATTCTGCTCTTCAAAGATATTGTAAGAAAATGAAAAGAGAAGCCATAGTGTGTGAGAAAGCATATGAATTTATGAAACGGGAAAAAAAAAGAGGTTATTGCTATAACAAAGACAAAGTTTATGGAAGCCTGAACCACTAATGAAGTACAAAATAAAATAAGGCATTGGCTTTTAGAGATATGTTGGAGCAAGAACCAGCAGGTCTTGGTGATAATTAAATTTGATGGTGTGGAGGTGTGAAGATGAACAAGCGTTTTAATACAACGTGGAGGTTTATAGATTTTGCAACTGCAGAGTTGCAATGACTTTACAAAGATAAGGAATACAAGAGCAGAACCAAGGTTGTTGGGAGAAGATAATGCTTCATCTGGGTCATCCTGAGGATGTCAGATGAAAATATCTAAAATATAGTTGAAAAGATAAAAATGAAACTGATTAAGGAGGTCAAGGTTAGAAACAGTAATTTAGGAGTCACCCCACTCTAGATGGTGTGCAAAGCTGTGAGAATGAATGAGATTCCTCGGCATTTCCCATCTGCGCCCCACCCTGGGTTCTTACCATGTGGTCCCATGTGCATGTGATTTTTCACAGATACCTGTCTCTTCAGATAAAACATTCATTTCCTTGAGAGTAGGAATTGTGTCTTATACTTTCTGTGTATTCTTCTCTACACCAAAGATTTCCTTGATGATAGCAGGGTTCAACCAACATGATGATTCATTTGTTAAATTATTAACATCTTACAGCACAGAGCGTTATGTTCTCTTGATTCTGAATAATATTCATTTTTATGTATCCAGAAATGGAATGTTTATTATAATTGATAGGGGCAGTCAGTGTGGATATAATTTTTTTCCAATAGTGTTTGTTATATTTTTGTGATGCATCTTATGTATCTTAAAATGGAAACACACACAGATACACACACACACACACACACACACTGGACTGGAATTTGAGAGATTAGTATTTGAATCCAAGATTCTCCTCAACTACTTATACAGTCTAAAACAAATAATTCAACCTAGATATCAAGCCTTTTATTTCTTCTCATGTAGAACAAGTCCAGACATCCTTCATCTCATATTTAAACAAAGTTGAGAATAAAATGAGCCTTGAAATCTTTAAACGTTAGATAATATTTCAGATCTTAATACTTGCAATTAACAGGTTAAGTTACCTGCTCAACCATTTTTTTTTTGACAGCAGCATCCTTAATGACTGAACCTTTCAAAAAATGCTATGCTATTATGTGGAAAATCCAAGATCAAAATCTTAGTTTTTTTAAACTATAGGTACCTTAGATTAGAATTGCATGTATTTGAATGACTATTTTGGAACCTCAGTGACTTGCTCCAATATTTAATATAAAATTATACAAACTAGGGGCTGGCCCAGTGGCACAAACGGTTAAGTGCACGCGCTCCGCTGCGGTGGCCCGGGGTTCTCCAGACCAGATCCCAGGCGCGCACCAATGCACCTCTTGTCAGGCCATGCTGTGGCGGCGTCCCATATAAAGTAGAGGGAGATGGGCATGGATGTTAGCCCAGGGCCAGTCTTCCTCAGCAAAAAAAAAAAAGAGAAGGATTGGCAGATGTTAGCTCAGGGCCGACCTTCCTCACAAAAAAAAAAAAAAATTATACAAACTACTATGTAAAATCGTTGCTTGTCTCTTTATAATAATGTAGTTCCTAAATTCTGTGACCCAAGCAATTGTAAGATGTATTATTAATATTGTGGAAACATTTTTGGAAGGAACACAAAAATTCACATTAAATATACATGTCAATTTTAAATATGCAAAAAATTAGTGCGACTTAGAATCAAAGAATATATTAATGAAAAGTATCATTTGGAGACTAGAGAGGCTGTGTTCTTTATTCAAATGTAAACCTGAAAGAATATAACCAGTAAGTTGAACAAACATGTCCCATGGCTATGTGCTCGTAGGAGCTACTCTGTAGCCTCTTTAAACCTGCTGATGGAGTGATTCGCCCCTGCTTGCTCCTATCAGCAAGAGAAGATAAAAGCCTAGGCCACTTAAGGCCCTAAGCATTCTCAATTCTATAGCTAAAAAGTCCAACCACATATCATAATCTAGACCTGCAGGTTGTAATGTCTCCCTGAGCTAGCCCCTGCTAGAGGCCGATTTCTTACAGAAGTAGTCTCCATCACTGTTCCTGAAACCATGAGGGTCAAAGTACTGGGAAAGGAAAGAGAAATAGGAAAATTCTTACTTAGCCACATTTTAAGCTAGCTTCACATTCTGAGCCTGGCAGATGTTTAAAGTTGATTCCTTTGCTTGTAAGTGATTTTGTGCCTTCTTCAGAGATTTCCCAACTGGGGACATTCTGTTGTTCTTTCCCAAGACCCAAGAGATCAATCTTCCCATTGCTCCACTTAGCCCACTGATTTTTAGCCATTCACCACACACAGACTCTTTGGGGAGCCCACAGAACTTCCAAGAAACCTTTCTGGCTGGATTTCAAGTGGCTCCAGGCTGGTTCTCCCATGTGGCCATCCTCTCACCTACAGGTAAAACACATTCACCCTTGGCCCAGAGAAACTCTGGGAGCACAGACTAATCCAAACCCAGTCACAGCAACCCCGTTAGCAATGCAGCTAATGATCAGACCCCAGTCCTCTGTGCCTGTAACTACAGGAATCCCTGCTCAAAAATTTCCATGGTCCTGATGAAATGCCTTTCACTAGGTAGTCTCCCAACCCCCTGCCAAGGTCAAGGGTCAGAATCACTGTACACCTTACACAAAGAAATCCTTTTCACCAAATCCTGAAAAATCTCCAACAATCTAATTCTTGTATCACCTCTTTTGGATGAAGGTAGCCTAGAGCTATAAAACCCCTTTATTTCTTTCCTTTGAAAATGTGCATCTTGATTTTGTAACTCACTCTAGAAATTCCTATCTGTTGTACCTTGATTCTTCAGCTGCAATTTCCAGTTGCAGAAAGATAAACATGAAGTTATATATTACCCTAATGTCATTCTTAAATATTCCGTTGGGGCAATTTTTTGTTTTCTTATGCCTTTGGTTAATAAACAACAGAGACTTAACCATTTCCTTGACACTCTGCTGAAAGGGAAAAGAATCCCTAAAGAAAGAAAGGAGATATATACAGCTTATAAATCAATAAAACTTATTATTTCAACATAATAGAAGAGTTTGGAAAATTATACAGGATCCGGTCTCTGAAGTATTGCTCATTTAGAATGTTGCACTGATAGATGTTAGCTCAGAGCCGATCTTCCTCAGCAAAAAGAGGAGGATTAGCACAGATGTTAGCTCAGGGCTGATCTTCCTCACACACACACAAAAAAATAGAATGTTGCACTAGAGCATATAACCCTTTCATTCAGACTTTCTTTAAGCCAATCCCAAGTTTCGTAGGAAGCTTACTTCCTTTCAAAGTTTAGGTACTGAGGCTGTGTGAGGGGTGAAAATTCCTATCTTCTGATAGATAAACTGTATTTAGTTTTACAAGAGGCATTCAGTGGAGTCAATGGCAGATGTTCTAGGGGGACGTAGAACAATTGATCACCAAACCTATGTATATTTGATATGAAAATTAAAGAGCTGATTATGAGAAGAACAAAGACAGGAATAAATATTAGCAATATTTGCCTCAGTACTTGACCCATACGATAGTTGTGAGAATGAGTGAGTGCAGTTAGCTGATACAGAAATTTACACAGTCTTAGGATCATCAGGATAAGCTAGGTCATGATGTGGTGACAA
The DNA here is from genome assembly GCF_020826845.1 of Diceros bicornis minor. Classification (NCBI taxonomy): domain Eukaryota; kingdom Metazoa; phylum Chordata; class Mammalia; order Perissodactyla; family Rhinocerotidae; genus Diceros; species Diceros bicornis. The sequence continues at coordinate 28,019,678 of NC_080741.1, forward strand.
ACAACCCCCAAATCGAATTGACTTAAAACTGAACAAGGATTCTTTTCTCGCTTATAACATATCTCCACTGGATCCAGCAGGGAGGCCTTGATCACAGCAATAACTCAGGAATAATTCAAACACCATCTCAATTGTTGCCAAGTGCTGTGCCAAAGGGAAAGAGCTCCAGAGGGCCCTATATCAGTAATTAAATCCTCCACCCAGAAGTGATACATCAATTCCTCTCATGATTTATCATCCAGAGAAAGTCATATGATGTCATCAACCACAAGGAGGCCTGGAAATACAAACCTACTCTGCGATTTAAAGTCAGGGAGCCAAAGATATTCACTAAAGAGAATTAAGGATGACCACAGCTTTTTAGATTGACTCTATCCACATGGCAAGCAAGATGGCCACTGGCTAACCATGGTTACATCCTACCAATTTAGCAAATGTACCAGAAAAAGACTTTCTCAGTAAGTCTGCCCCCAAAAAGCAGCCTCATAAGATTATGCAAGCTTTTGTCAAGTGTCTGTTCCCCTTTGGACAGACCTCAGTCACATGGCCATCCTCTCATGATGTTTTGTCAATCTTAGGGCTCTATCTCCCATCACAAGGGTATACACATGATCCAGGCTGGGCAGTCAGAGCTTTCCATTAGAGATCACAGTAATTCAATCTGAGATAGTAACAGAAACCAAGTTAGAACAGTCAAAAGTCATTCACAGAACTTTCTTGACACTATCTAAGAAGCCCTGGTTTTTCTCTGGTATCACTAGCTATAAAGATAACATAATTCTTGAAATGATGGCATCTATTTTGACTCACATAAAGAAAGCCTGTCTGAGCATGAAACCAACCAAGCAGAATGAACAGCTTACAAAACAAAAAATACGTTGATGACATTGATTAAGCCCTTATACTCAGTTACAGCTAAAGTGAGCTCCACCTTTGGTTTTTTCAATAAGTGACCCAATTACATTCCTCCTGCATTGCCTTAAAAACAAAAACAGAAGCCTCCTTTTATGCTGTTCATTGAAAAAAAATTTCTGTGACCTATATACACCCAAATCTAAATATAGTGCTTGGAAACAACTGAGACACTATATTGATCATTCCTATGGAGTTTATTGACTTTAAAAAGATAATAAAATGTTCCCAGTTATTAGGAACAGATTTTTGGGGGGAGGGAATCACTTTTTTTCAATTATTCCTGATAACAGAACCCTAATGGCAGTAATGACTTTGCCTTGTTCAGAAACTCTAGCTCTTGTGTAACCTAAGCCTATAAACTAGCAAAATATTGTCTCCTAGAAAGAGAAACCCCAATAAAACATAATGTATTCCCCAAACACCAGCACTCTTCCTAGAATCTTCACTTTAAAAATGAGGCCATGTTATAGACAACATTAGGAACACTTTACAATACTGCCATCTAACTTTTTGGGACTTTAATCAATAAGGAAATCATTTTATTACATCCCTTATTTATGCTTGAGGACACCAATAAATTCTAGTTTATCACCAGTTATATAACCAGTTGTCAAGCGCAGCTTGACATTGTGCAACTAACATTATAAACGTGAAATCAAATGAAAGAGTCTCCAGTTATAGTGTAATTTTTTTTCTTTCAGTCCCTTTTCTCTTTAAATATCAGATACAGTAATTGGTGATCTTCAGCACACTAGCACCAAAGCTCTATCACTAATTACAAATAATGGGTATTTGTTATTGTTTACCATTTAATTTCCATGCCTTTACTGAGAATCTCAAATTTCTTCTCTATTATAGATCATTGATAATTTTATTACTAATCACATTTCTTAGCATAATGTCTAAGAATGTGCACTCTGAAATCAGATAACCTGAGTTTAAATCCAGGACCCACTACTTGTAAGTTGTATGACCTCGTGCAATTTGCTGTACTGTTTTATGTCTCTGCCTTCTCTTCTATCAAATGGGCATAACAGTAGCTTACTCACAGATGATTGTGGCAAATAAAATAAATAGTCTATTAAAACTTTTAGAATAATATGTGACATATAGGAGGTCAATATAAGTATTATTTATTACAATTCTCTTTATTATTATTAGACATTCAGGAAGTCCTCATCTTACTGATGCTCGATTTCCAAATTACCCCAGAAAATGACTTCCACCTAAGTCTTATATTTCCTTAGAAATCTTACCACTAAAATCATAGGAGTCATGATTAAGAGATCTTTAGAGATCTTAAGACATTTGTAGATTCTAAATAGTATAATCAAAAATGTCAGGAAATCAGATCTGAAGCTAACCATAAGTAGTGAGTTGGCTCTTTAAACATAGTGGCCTCCCTCTTCCCTTTCATTCCTTCCTGCTCCTCATGTAACCCTCTTCCTCTCCCTCTACGGAGCCTAAAGTTTTCCAAATAGTAATTCATCTGCATTAAATCAGAATACCCTTAGGAGGCTGTACATATTTCTCTTTACATAGCCAGTTAAAGAAAGAAAAACAATATATACTGTATATATACATGCTTACAGACTCTCAGTGTTGAATTTAATTATAATGTTACGTGTATATACAGGAAAATCTTAGTATAAACTGATTATAATAATTGCTCTTATTAAATAATAAAACCAAATTAAAACTCAAAAAGTTACTAAACCAATAAATATAATTAATTAGCAACAGTAATTTAACATAACTGATGTTATTTTACTGCAACTAGTCCAGGAGTCACAATCAGAATATGCTATTGACAGCTATGGCACAGACACAATTGAGTTCCACATTCTTCACTACCTTGTGCTTTGCTATAATTTGATTTTCTCAGCTGTCTTTTCTAATGGGAGGACTGGGAAAGCTTTGTTGGAACAACCTGCAGGGAAGACATTTGGCCTTCACTCGGAGTTTATTGTTAAGTCTGACTTCGCTTTTTGCTTGTTAGGAGCTGACAACTGAAGCAGCACTACTCAATGTCAAACAGCCAAAAACTTATGTATTGAAATTTCTAAGCAATATCCTGTTATAACGTAGACATTCTCAGATTAAAAAAAAAAAATCTTACATTTAACTTTATTATAATTGAAAAAAAGTCATATTATTTCCATAGAGAATTGTGAAAATATGTTACGCTAACTCCCAGACACCAGTATGAGAAACTCTAGGTTTGGAAATTACCAATCATCCATTCATATGTGTCCATTATTCCAATAACACTGCTTTCTTCTTCCCACCTAGGTGATCAAATTAAGGAAGAATTAATATTATTACTGGGAGAAGTAGGGTGATCGACTTGTCCTAGTTTGCCCAGGTATCTCCCAGTTTTCGCACTGAAAGTCCCACGTCTGGGAATCTCTTCAGTCCAGGGCAAACCAGGATGGTTGGTCAGTCTATTTTGGAGCATGGAGCACTTGATGTGTCAAAGCAGGCTTGTGTCTGGCTCCGCAATGGGAGACAGTTAGGGATAAAGTATGCCTGCATATCACTAAGAGCTTCCTCCTTGCTCAGTCTCCACATCTCATAACAATCCGGTTATCTTCAGACTTCTCTACCCATTTCCTGGAACCAAGAAGAACTTAGCCCTTCCCTGGCCAGACAGCAAAGTTTAGAAATAATCTTGGAGTATTCCACAAATGATCAGTAGCTCCCCAACCACTTTTTGAGGAGGTCACCCCACCTGATCTGCTTCTGCTCACAATCCTTGGATCTCCAGGTCTCCACCATTTATCCCGGATCTCTAGGTCTCCTCCATTTAGCCTGAGTGCTAGTACCCAGAGGAGGGAGATTTTCTTGTACCTCAACCCAGCAGGGCTTGCTTTCAGGCATCAGACATCACAAGAAAAGAAACTATAGACCAATATCTTTTATGAATATAAATGCAAAAATCCTCAGCAAAATATTATAAATTAAATCTAACAACATATTAAAAGGATTATTGTACACCATGACCAAGCATGATTTATCCCAGGAATGCAAAATTGGCTTAACATCTGAAAATCAACTCCTGTAATACATCATGTTAATAGAAAATTCTAAGGAATCTGCTAAAAAAAAAAAAAATCTGTTAGAACTAAAAAAGTTCAGCAAGTTTTCAAAATATAAGATTAACATATTAAAATCTACTGTTTTTCTGTACAGTAACAATAAGCAAACTGAAATAGAAATTAAGAAAACAATTCCATTTATGTAGTCTCAAGAAGAACACTACAGAATAAATATAACAAAAGAATTGCAAAACTTACACTCTGAAAACTACAAAACACTTTTGAAAGAAATTAGAGAAACCATAAAAGGAAAACATCAGTAGACTTAACATTGTTAAGATGGCGATACTTCCCAAACTGGTCCGCAGATTTGACACAATCTTTATCAATATGCCAGCTGATTTCTTTGCATAAATTGACAAATTAATCCCAAAATTTATATGGAAATTCAAGGGACACAGAATAGTGTAAATAATCTTGAAAAAGAACAAAGTTTTTCAACCTATTTAACCCTTACTGCATTTTTCAATCTTTCTTAAAATATTGCAATTCAGATCAATAGACATAATTTTACAAATTTCAGTAGTTTAGCAAACCCCCAAATGGGAAAACTCAAAGAAAACCCTGCGCAAACACCTCATAACTAAACCACTGAAAACCAAAACCGCCAGAAAACAATCAGAGAAAATAACATATTACATAAATAGGAACAATTCAGATGACTGAAGTTTGCTCAACAAAAACAAGAAGCCAGAAAGCAGAGGACAGTTGCATTACTTTTCAATTGCTGTGTAACAAATTACCACAAACTTAGTGGCTTTAAAGTTCATAAATTTCTTACCTTACGGGGTTGTAGCTTCAAGTCCAACATGGGTCTCACTGGACTAAAATCAAAGTGTCCCTAGGCTGCGTTCCTTTCTGGAGGCTCAAAAATAGAATCTGGTTCCTTGTCTTTTCCAGCTTCTAGAGGCTATCCATGTCCCTTGTTTCATGGCCCCTTTCCTCCATTTTCAAAGCCAGCAACATTGCATCTCTCTGGAAAAGGTTCTCTGCTTTAAGGACTCACGTGATTAAATTGAGCCCACCGAGATAATCTAGGAATCTCTATCCATCTCAAGGTCCTTAAATTAATTACAATTAAGTTGCAAAGTTGTAAGTAATGTAACCTCTTCACAGGTTCCAGGCATTAGAACATGGACATCTTTGAGGGACTATTTTTCTGCCTACCACAAAAGTAGAACATCAACTGCAATAAACAAAAAATTAAAAAAAAAAAAAAAAAGTAGAACACCAGTTTTAAGTTCTGGAAAAAAAAGAGCTGTTAATCCAGAATTCTATGTCCAGCAAAAAATATCTTTCCAGAATAAGACAAGAAAAAGCAATAAAGGCAATAAAGATTGGAAAGAAAGAAATAAAATTGTTTCTACTTACAGATGACATGATTGTGTATATAGAAAATACCAAGAAAGCTACAAAAAAGCTGTTATAACTGAGGGAATTTTCACAGGATAGAAGATCGATATACAAAAATTAATCACGTCTATAAGCCTTCAATGAATAATTTGAAACAAACTTTTTTAAAGGATAATTTATAATAGCTACAAAACATAAGTTACATATTTGCAAGTTTAACAACATATGTGTGGGATCTGTATGCTGAAAACTATAAAACACAGATGAAAGAAATCAAAGACCTAAATTAAGGAGGAAATGTTCCATATTCATACATTGGAAGGCTCAATATTGTTAAGATCTCAATTATCTCCAAGTTGATCTATAGACTGAATGATATCCCAATCAAAATCGCAGCAAGATGTTTTGTAGATATTGACCAGCTGATTCTACAATTAGCATACAAAAGCAAAGGAATTAGGCACCGAAACAATTTTAAAAATAAAAATGTTAGAGGACTTACACTACTTGATTTTAGGGCTTACTATATAGCTACAAACTCAAAACTGTATTTTATTGGTGAAAGAATAGACAGACACATAAATAAATGGAAGTTTCTAGAGAATCCAAAAATAAACTCACACAAATATAGTCGATTGATTTTTGTCAAAGGTGGAAAGTCAATTCAGCAGAGAAAGAATAGTCATTTCAACAAACTGCTGGAACAATGGACATCTATGTCTCACACCTTATATGAAAATTAACTCAAAATGAATCATAGATCTAAGGGCAAAACACAAAACTATAAAACTTAAGGAAAAAATAAAAGATCTTCTTGACATTGGGTAAGGTAAGCGTTCTTAAGTACAAAACTGAAAACACAACCCATAAAAGAGAAAATGAATAAATTAGACTTCTTCAAAATTAAAACTTTTGATCTGTGAGAGATGCTGTTAAAAAAATAGGAAGGCAAGCTACAGACTGGGAGAAAATAGTTGCAAATCTGACAAAAGACTTGTATACAGAATGTATAAAGAACTCTCAAAACTCAGTAAAAAAACAACCCAATAAAAAGAAGGCAAAATACTTAACATACACTTCACCAAAAAAGATACACAGGTGGAAAATAAGCATATGAAAAATTGCTCAACACCATTACTCTTAAGGAAATGCTAGTTGCAACCACAATGAGATGCCACTTCATACCTATTATAATGGCTGGGGAAAAAAAGCAACCATATCAAATGCTGGTGAAGAAACAGAGCAATTGGAACCCTCATTCATTGCTGGTGAGAATGTAAAATTTTATAACCATTTAGAAAACAGTGGCAATTTCTTATAAAGTTAAACATACAATTGCTATATGACTCAGCAATCCCACTTCTAAGTCTTTACCCTAGAGACGTGAAAATTTATGTTCACACAAAAACTTGTGCGTGAATGTTAATAGCAGCATTTTTCATAATTACCAAAAACTAGAAATAATGTAAGTGTCTTTCAACAGAAAAATGGATCTATAAACCGTTACACTCAAACAATGAAATATAACTCAGCTATAAAAGGAACAAGCCATGATTCCATTTACATAACATTCTGGGAAAGGCAAAACCATAGGGATGGAGACAAAACCAGTAGTTGCTAGGGTTTGGGAAAGGCAAAACTATAGGGATGAACACCAAACCAGTAGTTGCTAGGGTTTGGGGGTGAGGGGTGGGCTGACTAAAAACGGGCAGCATGAAGAAATCATTTGATTCCCTTGCCTGAGGAGACATGATATTCAAAAAGATACTACCAAGGCAGATGTCAAAGAGTGTAATACCTGTTTTCTTCTGGGAGTTTTATGGTTTCAGGTCTTGAATTCAAGTCTTTAATCCATTTTTAGTTAATTTTTGTGTGTGGTATAATATAATAGTTTACTTTGGTTTTTGTTTTGCACGTCCTGTTCAGTTTTCCCAACACCATTTATTGAAGAGACTTTCCTTTCTCCATTGTATCTCCTTGGCTCCTTTGTCAAACATTAGCTGTCCATCAATGAGTGGGTTTATTTCTGGGCTCTTGATTCTGTTCCACTGATCTGTGTGTCTGTGTTTGTGCCAGTACCATGCTGTTTTGATTACTACAACTTTGTAGTATATTTTGAAATCAGGGAGTGTGATATCTCCAGCTTTGTTCCTTTTTCTCACAATTGTTTTGACTATTCAGGGACTTTGATGTTCCATATAAATTTTAGGATTCTTTGTCCTATTTCTATGAAGAATGTCATTGGGATTCTAACTGGGATTGCACTGAATCTGTAGATTGCTTTAGGAAGTAGGACATTTTAACCGTGTTAATTCTTCCAATCCATGAGCGTGGAATATCTTTCCATTTCTTTGTATCTTGGATTTCTTTCAACAATCTATAGTTTTCAGTGTGCACATCTTTCACCTCTTTGGTTAAATTTATTCCTAGGTATTTTACTCTTTTTGTTGCAATTGTAAATGGGAGTGTATTCTTGATTTCTCTTTCTGCTACTTCATTGTCAGTGTATAGAAATGCAACTGATTTTTGTATGTTGATTTTGTACCCTGCAACTTTACTGTATTCGCTTATTATTTCTAATAGCTTTTTGGTGGATTCTATAAGGTTTTCTGTATATAAAATCATGTTATAAACCAAAGTTACCTTGATAGAAATAAATAAATATAAAAAAGAAATTATTTGAAGTGATGTAACTGTTCTGTATCCTAATTATGGTGGTGGTTACACAACTCTATCCATTTGTCAAATCTCATAGAAATTTACATCAATAAAAATAAATTTTAAAGTATGTAAATAAAATAAAATAAATATTGACAAAAAGGAGATCATGAATGGCTTTTCTTCAATAAGTTTGCGTTTGTATCATATTTAAGATATTTCTAATATTCTATTGCAATAATGCATCATAATTTAACTAAACTCCTATGGTTTGACATTAAATAAATATTAAAAGTTCCATCTGTTTCTAACTAAGTCTATCAGCTATCCACACATGTACACACCGTGTACATACTCACTCATAGAGATGTACACACACGCACACATACTCTCACAGAGATTAAATCCTTTAATGTAATCTACACGGTGCTATATGATCTGGCCCCTGCCTATCTTTCTAGACTCACCTTTTTTTTTTTTTGGTGAGGAAGATTAGCCCTGAGCTAACCTCTGTTGCCAATCCTCCTCTTTTTGCTGAGGAAGATGGCCCTGAGCTAACATCTGTGCCCATCTTCCTCTATTTTATATGTGGGATACCTGATACAGCATGGCTTGATAAGTGGTGCACAGGTCCACACCCGGGATCCAAACTGACAAACCCTGTGCAACCTGAGTGGAGCACATGAACTCAACTGCTACGCCACTGGGCCGGCCCCTCTAGCCTCATCTTTTGATGTTCTTTCTTTGCTTAATGAGTAAAGTATTCTCTTACTGGCATACTCTCAGCCATACTGTTTCCCTGAAATTTCACTTCCTAAAGGACCCCTGCTTGGTTAAGGAATCCCCATACATATTCTCACTCACTCCACCCTCTGCCTTTTTTGTCAGGTGCTCATCACAACTATAATTAATTACTATTTTTTGTGATGATCTGTTAGATGTTTCTCTCCCTTCTCCACTCATTGAAAGTTAAATCCATGATGGCAGAGACTATGTCTGTTTGGATCTCTGTTGTATTCCCAGGAACTAGCACAACACTTGGCTTATAGTAGACACTCAATCAAAACTGTGTTAAATGAATGAATAAATGAAAGCTTTATTCAATATTTATTATCTTAAAGGCATTTATGCCTGTAGTTCACAGATGGTAGAAGTGCTTCCTATATGGGGCCAAAAGCAAGTTAAAGTGTTCTTTTCAAGTGAAATATAGATGCCTAATCTCAAAAATAACAGTGTATACCAATGGTTCTCCAACTTTTTAGTTTCAGGATCCCTTTGTACTCTTAAAAATTATTGAAGAACTCAAAGAACTTTCATGCAGGCTATATCTATAACTATTTGGTGGAATTAGAAATTAAAGCTGATGATTTCATTAAATACTTAGCTATTCCTTTTAAAATAATAGTAAAGCTGTATGAATTAATATAAATAACATTTTTATTTAAAAATATATAGTGAGAAGAGTGCCATTGTTTTAAATTTTTTCAAATCCCTTTAATGTCTACCTTAATAAAAGACAACTAGATTCTCTACCTGCTTCTGTGGTCAACCTGTTGTATCAACTCCACTGCACACACATAACTGAATGAGAGTGAAAAAGGCAAACATCTTAGAAATACTATGAAAATAGTTTTGACTCACAGACTCCTTGCAAAGATCTCTATACCACATTTTGAAAATCCTGGTGTAAACAAATCCCAGAGAAATGCTTTATCTAGGAAAAATATGTATAATTAAAATATCACTATGTCTATTGATGGAACACTTATTTACACTTAAATGGTAATTTGAAATGAAAACACCATTTGAAGCTAAACTTAAAGAAAAGTCAATCCAGGCCCTCTATGGCTTCGTCTTTCTAACGTCAATGTCTTCAATTATATTTTCTTAATCCTTTGGAGGACTCCTTGCTCTATTAAAAGTCCTACATTAATTTTTTCCTTAACTTTTTCCTTAGAATGCAAAAGCAGGAAGGAGCACCTCACCCTACCCCTTCTGACTTAATTGGATTTTTTTTTAAAGCTTCCCAGGACATACTAATTAGCAGCCAGCATTGAGAATCACTGTCTTAGTGACTCAAAGGCCCCAAACTCCAAGTTTATTTCATCCTTTCCTAATGCCTCTACCTTCTTTTAAGTCACTCCAGGAAGGAATAAAAAGTTTGGACAACAGCAGCTCTCTCCGCCTTCAGGCATTATGGCAAAATATGTATTTTACTTAAGACTTATCTCTATCTTGGCAGCTAGTATCCTCTTCTATTGTTTTAAGTTGGTAGCTTCTCTTCCTTATATCCGTGGATTTAAGGCAGGGCTGGTTTCACAAGCATGCACACTGCAGTTGCACAGGACTTCACACTCAGAGGGGCCCTGCACTCGGTTTATAGCTCTGCTGTTGCCATCCTGCAATTACTAAGAATTGTTTAAGGGTCCCTGCATTTTTGTTTTTCACTGAACCCCATAAATTATATAGCTCCTCCTGACTTCAGGCTAAATCACGAATTATAAAAATTTGAGGGACAAGCTGACATTATTATCATCACAAGACAGACCTAGAATGAGCCTCTATGCAAGAAGAGATCCTGTTTATAAAATAAATAAGTCCTGGGGATGTAATGTACAGCATGATGACTATAGTTAATAATAAAATATGTGAAAGTTGTTAACAGAGTAGATCTTAAAAGTTCTCATCATGAGAAAAAAAATTTGTAATTATGTGTGGTGATGGATGTTAACTAGACTTATTGTAGTGATCATTTTGCAATGTATACAAATATTGAATCATTATGAGGTACACCTGAAACTAACATAATGCAATATGTTAATCATATCTCAATTTTAAAAGAGTATAGTAGAAAAGGCAACCTACTGAATGGGATAAAATATTTGGGGAAAAAAAAGAAGAAGAGATTCACAATGATTCCCTACATTCTTAATCTCTAGCTCTTCCTCTTCCTTCTTCTAAAATCCCCAAGCCACAATTCATAACCTCTTCTCTACCTCCAACTGTTATTCATGGCCTAGGTTCTTTTTACTAACAGGAGTTATAAAAGGGATTACAGTAGACCCCCCTTATCTGCAGGGAATGCCTTCCAAGACCCACAGTGGGTAACTGAAACCATGGGTAGTACCAAAACCTATATATACTACGTTTTTTCCTGTACGTACATATATCTATGATGAAGTTTAATTTATAAATTAGTCACAGTAAGAGATAAAAACAATAACTAATAATAAAATAGAACAACTATAACTATATACTGTAATAAAAGTTATGCGAATGTGGTTTCTTTCTCTCAAAATCTTATTGTACTATACTCACCCTTCTTCTTGTGATGATGTGAGATGATAGGATGCCTATGTGATGAATGACGTAGGCATTGTGATGGAGCATCTGGGGCAGGATGAAGTGGGATGGGGCGAGATTTCATCAAGCTACTCAAAATGGTATGCAATTTAAAATTTAAGAATTGTTTATGGAATTTTCCACTTAATATTTTTGGACTGCAGTTGACCACAGGTAAGTGAAACCGTGGAAAGCAAAACTGTGCATGAGGGAGGACTGCTGCATGTCAGTGAGGTTCTTAACAAGAAGCAGATGATCACACAATTTACGATAATTTGAGAAGGGCTAACAAACATGTGTACAGGCTCTAGGAAAATCAGAAGGTGCTAGGAGATGAACCCAGAGTGAAGGCAATGACCCATAGGCTTGGAAGGAGTCATGTAGAAGAGGCTACTTTGAGTGAAATATTCAACATTGGTCAAAGAGGCCAGCCAGAGGCAACTTGAGCCAGAAAAGTAAATAGTTAGACCTCATTCTTCTCCCTCCTGCTGAACAATGGCCTTGGCAACCTGTTGGCCAGACCCAACACCAGAAAGTAGAGGGCAAAAGAGACCATGCCTTTAAACCTTACAACTTGGTTGCCTAAGGCAGAAAAAGGTTATAAAGTGGGTCGTGAGATGAAGAGTGAAATTATATATCACAGTCAACCTGTTTTTCCTCTCGGCAGTCATTCTTGCCCTGTGTCCAAGTGAAAAGTCCACGTCCCCAACACAGGAAATGTTTGAAATCCCATTGGCAACTACGTAATAGGATGATGTCTATTCAGTCATACTCCCACCTCAAACCTTACATGCTAGCCAATATTGGGGCTCTTCATATAAAGTATAAGGAAAAATAAATAATTAGATAAATCACAGTTGCTTCAGTTGTTCTTTCTGTACCTGGTTCCTAAGACCTAAGTTTGTAATTAGGGCTTTCTTCTTCTACTCCACAAACTTCATTCCTGTGGGAAATGAGTCAGTGGTCTTGTTTTTATTGGGTTGCCACATTTTTCTATTAGCCAGGACTATTGGGAAAGGGAGGATCAAGACTCACTCCAGTGAATTCCCTGGATTATAACCATGTGGAACTATAACTATAGTTAGAACTATAACTGTGTTACCTGGTGGACGCACTCCTCCCTTGAGCACTGGGACCTCCAAAATCACTGGGTCCAGGGACTCAGGAAAGAGCAAACAAAAATGCTTGCAGTGGATTGTTGGGTGTAATAATGAAAGGTGCTACTCCCACTCCACCCATTGGTTCCTGACCCAAACACTCTGACTACGGGGTAGAAAGCATGATAAATATGTATATGTGCATGCGTGTATGTATACGTGTGTGTATAAGTGTGTGTCTGTGCATCTGTATTCCCATTCCCTTTCTTCTTATCTACTTTAGGTGAGGGATCTTGATAAAAGGATCTTATAAGGACTTTAATAACCCTTGTATTTTCTCATGTGTGTGCTTGTGTATGTGTGTGTAAGAGACAAATGAAGGACCCAAGCTCACCAAGCCCATTTAAGATTAATGGATTTGCTTAAAGATTTTTAAGATTGTAATTAGCTCACAAATTTTTATGTCCAAAACACTGCACAACCAACAATAGGTTTTATAAGATCTATTATATAGAGAGAAAGAAAAAAATGAGTAAATTGAACAAGGAAAATGAAAATACAACAGAGAATGCACAGACTGCATTAAGTGATTACAAGTTTATTAGAATTTTAAGCACAGGGAATTTAGCAAGGCACTAAGGTAATAAGACTGTCTAAGACATCAGCTCTTGACATGTACATCTACAAAAGCCCACAAGCTACACATGTTTCTTTCTGTCAATATTAAATATTTGGTTATTTACAAGAGTTAACAATGATTAAAATATACTTAAGCCTCTTTTCTCGACTTTCTTATTAAATTTTGCTAAATTTGCTTTCCTCATGGTCTTTAGCTTTATAACTTTTGGGTATCAGCCTGGTTTCACTACATTTTAATGAAAATGTCTGATTTTAAAACAGAACACTAAGAAATCTGTCAAATGTTATGCTCCAAGAATAGTGCCTCTTATGGGAGGCAGATGAACAGAAATATGTTGGGCTTTATATTACAATTTCATTTCTATTTGGCCTGGGAAATGCTAGAAACAGGGATGCAAGTATCTAAGATGGTCCACTCATTTATATATTCATTTAACCAGCATTTTGGAACACCTGCTTGGCACCATCCACTGTGGTAGACACTGTGTACACTGTAGGGAGCAAAGGGGATGAGCAGAGTTAATAAATAAAAGAGTCTTAGCCCTCAAAGGGCATATAATCCTATACAAGGGATTCAACACATACATGATGAGCAACTAATTAATTAGAAGTATCTGATAGTGATAATTTCAGAGAAGCAATGTGTTATGAGAGTTCAAAATAGGAGGAGGTCACTTTTGTTTGTGGGTTTAAGGAAACCCACCTTTAGAGAGAAGTTTCCCTCTGAGAACAAAGAGCCCCTGGCAGTTGAAAAATGAGACATGAGTTAAGAAATTGATGAGGCAGGAATATTGATTTAAAAGCTATTTGCTTTGAATTACTAATTAAAACTAGAAGTATATAAAATCATCCATGGAAGGAATATAAAGATAAAAGAGGCCTATGCCTTAACTTGGGATATATGGGCATTCGTTGGTTAGGGGGCTGGAGGAGTGGTCATTCAGGATTAAATGATTCAGTGAAGGGCACCGAGAAAGAAGGGTTTAAAGATAATTAAGATAATATCCTATCACAAAAGCAAAAGCTACAGTGAGAATTTCAGGTGGTCAGCTGCAACTCAGTGCCTTTAACAGAAAGCAATGCCCCCAGCACACAGTAGGAGCTGGTCCTGAACAGCGCAGCCTTACTCATGGAAAATATCCTGGATTCTCTAAACTCCTTTTATCTCACACTCTTATGCGCTGATTATTTCCAGGCTTCTGGTTCCATTTCCCTTTTGGCCCTGCCTCCAGCCCTTAAACCTGACTTGTTCTCTAGCTCAATGTTTTTGAGCATTTCAGCATCCGCAGACCACTTATTCGGCATTTGGTGCACACATAGACCACCAATTTTAGATTATTTTAAAATCTTTTTGAAAACGATACAGCAATATTGTAAATTGAGACTATTACTACTAATAGTTTAATAGTAAAGTTTTCTTTCGGCAAATTTTCCAAAGCAATGATATGTGATGCTATGCTGAATAGCTAGGGGCATAGATCAGACTCTCTATTCAGACAGTTTCAATTTCTTTTCTTTCTCTTTATTTCTTCTGTTAAATGTGAAACTTCAAATTTACATATGTCATCATCAATGGCAGCACGGTCCAAACATGGGCCTAGAAATTATGGAGAGATAGCTTCATATCACACTACTTTAAGAGCACTGTCAGGTGCTAAGTTTATGAGTATACCACACCTAAAAACAGAAAAGTTGCCTATTTCTACTTGTGAAATAATGGAGACTGGTTTTCTAGTTTGAGTTTTGATTGCATTCAGCTTTAGGAGGCTTTTTTTAAGTTGTAATCTCTAGCAAGCTTTAGATATTGTTTGTAAAGGTATCCAGTGTGTCACTGTTTTGTTTCTTCAATGAAAATCATAAGATATAAGAGAGCATCAACTCAACAATCAAGCCATTTTTAGCTGTGGTATCACAATGTGATCTTCATTACGAATTCTGCTGTTTTATCAGGTCTTCTAAACACTGACATTAAAGAACACTAACATGGTTTTACCGGCATTACCAGTGTTATGAAAATGTTAAAAAATCATCTCTCATTTTAAAAACTCATGTGTGCTGTTTTTCTCTCCAGCATATGAATATGCTGGAATATTCATATACCCACATTGGATGCAAAATGAACTTATTAAAAAATGTCCATTTCCTTCAAGGCTGACTCTACATCAGAATAAGTGTTTTCATTGCCTGCTGTTCTCTATAAACAAACCAGTCCATGGACGGACATCCATGTCATCTGCCTTTATTTATGTAGTAACGCCCATCTTTCTCTGCACACAGCTAGTGCTCTATCTACTGCTTCCCAAGACAAGTTTATAATTTACAACATAACTAAAAAAAAAAAAAATCATTAACTCCTGGGAGCATAGTTTTAATTGAAAAACAGAACAAAATGTAATCAATGTGGGTCAGAAGCTGACCCACGCTATCCACAGCTGTGGTTTCATCCACCTGCATCTGCTAATACACACACAAGAGTAACTGTACTTTCATGTTGACTGTATTTTATTTTACGTAACAGCTAACAGGGTCATTTGAAAGAGGAATTTTTCTAATTCCTCTTCTACTTTTACTTTGAACAAGATGTTTTTTTATTTTTTATTTTTATTTTTTTTGTGAGGAAGATCAGCCCTGAGCTAACATCCATGCTAATCCTCCTCTTTTTTTTTTTGGCTGAGGAAGACCGGCTCTGAGCTAACATCTATTGCCAATCCTCCTCCTTTTTTTTTTCCCCAAAGCCCCAGTAGATAGTTGTATGTCATAGTTGCACATCCTTCTAGTTGCTGTATGTAGGGTGCAGCCTCAGCATGGCAGAAGCGGTGCGTTGGTGCGCGCCCGGGATCCAGACCCCGGCGGCCAGTAACAGAGCGCGCACACTTAACCGCTAAGCCACGGGGCCGGCGCTGAACATGATGTTTAACCATTTACCTCTGGTCTGGTTTTATTATCTTCTCCAAAATTGATGTACTTTTACCTGATTTGTCATGAGGAGCACAACTTTGATTATGCTCCCATAGTTGGGCATTTTCTCCACATCAAGTGACCAGGTTCATCAATTTCATACTAAAAAGGATTATTTTGCCCTTGTTTTGGGGAAAAAAAAATCAAGTGTTTTAACAAAGACATTTAAAGATGAGTGCTTCACGTACAAATGATATTAAATATTCCGATAAATGGCTTTGTGCCACTGGCTGACAAATTCTCATAAAAGAAAAAGTAAAATGGTTACCAGGGTAATAAAATATAACATCTCCACATTCATTATCACATTTTCTATTTATAGCCCAGATTTGTGTGGGAAATACATAAATTCATCTTCAGCAATTCTTCTTCGTCTATCCAGTGCTTGGCTAGATCCACTTTACTGTTCTGATCCTGAAAATCTCCTTTTCTTTCCTATCTTTCCTTAATTCTAATCTTCAGTTCCTGACATTAGCCTTGGGTCTTCCTAACACTAACCCCAGCTTCTTTGACTGAAGTGCAGCACGCTCTCTCTTACAATTTTGAAATCAGTCCCTGAACCAGAGCTTCACAGACGAAGGTGAGAAGTCTAGCATTGCTCAGGGGGAGGCAATAGAGCCTGGCCAGCCTATGAGTCCTCCTCACTAAGGAAAGAGGATCTGATAGCCTCTAGAATTTTGACTCATCTGTATTCAAGGCTTTGCTGAACTATTTAAAGAGGTTCTTTTACACATATTAAATCTAGGCTGGATGGGATGGCAGCATTCCAACTGGTAACTACTACTTGCTAAATCTTTTGGGATACCTTTCGTGCATATGTTAGTCCATTTGAATTATGTCAGTGAAAAGCCCTTCCCTTATGCTGATAACCCAGCCATATCTAACCTCTTTTCCACCCTTCACAGTTTGTGAGATTTTTACAATTATAAAACAATAAATGCTCATCATAAAAAATTTTACAGAACACATAATGGTTTAAAGAATGAATGGGGCCGGCCCTGTGGTATAGCGGTTAGGTGTGCTCGCTCTGCTGCTGAAGTGTGGATTCGGATCCCAGATGTGCACCAACGCACCGCTTGTCAGGCCATGCTATGGCGGCGTCCCACGTAAAATGGAGGAAGATGGGCATGGATGTTAGCCCAGGGCCAGTCTTTCTCAGCAAAAAGAGGAGGATTGGCATGGATGTGATCTTCCTCACAAAAAAGCAAAAAAAAAGAATGAAGTGAGGGGCCAGCCCGGTGGTGTAGTGGTTAACTTCGCGTGCTCCACTTCGGCGGCCTGGGGTTCCCGGGTTGGGATCCCGGGCATGGGCTTACACACCACTCATCAAGCCCTGCTGTGGCAGCGTTCCGTATATAACGTAGGGGAAGATTGCCACAGATGTTAGCTCAGGGCCAATCTTCCTTACCAAAAAAAAAGAATGAAGTGAATTTCTATTATCTTATAAGTATGAATTGTACGTTAGCTTCTTGTGTCCTCCTTCATATTGATACATCTATATTGTATTTAAACAAAATTCACAAAAACTACCATTTACTATACTTTCTTCTCTTTGGGCATTTCTCTTCTTTTATAGGAGCAAGTTGATATATTAACTCTTAAAGCCAACATCTTTTCCCTAGAAGTTGAATTTAATTTATTTAAAGGCCCAAGGGCAGAATAATCAATAGAAGGTTCAATTGAAAAGTTGTCAAGAACACGAGTCAGACAATATTTCTGTATCTACTTAATCATCTGTCTTGATTGAGTGGACCAATTAGTTGGTTGAAGAATTAATCAATTCACTGAATTAAATTATTTTATCACATGGATGGACCAGGCAAATAACTCAAGTGAGTAAAGTAAGGATAGAGGAATGGAAACTATGGCAAATTGGAGAAGGAAGGTTTCATACAAAGGAGATGGCCACCTTTCTAGTCCACCTGTGAAACATGGAGATCAGCTTTGCCACAAATTTAGATTTATCCAAAGCCAGAAATCTGATTTTTAAGCAAGATCTCCTAATTTTTAATAGTTGTCAAATAATTTATAATTTCTAAAATTATACTACTTTCTAGTAAATAAATGACTTACAGGTCAGATATGCCCATCAAGCCACTTGTTTCTGATCTCTTCTTTAGAATCAGATGAACATAATCTAAGGGGCAACCACGAGCATCTTTGCCAATGCACAATGTGAACACACATATTTTCAACAATATCTACCTCCACAGACACACAGAAAATTAGTCATCATAAATAACATATTTCATATGCAGAATAATAAGATATACATACATACACGCATACGTATGTGTGTATATGAGTGGGTGTATATAATCCTTCCCTACTCCTAGGCAGAATTGTGAGTGTACAATGGCATTCCCAGTAAAAGTTAACCTGGTTCTTACTGCACTATCAATAAACCTTCCAAAATCTCTTCACATTCAAAGACATTTATAATGGGTATCATATTCCAGAAATTTCTGATCACAATCTGTTTTGTCTGTCTTTGTTTTTTTTTTTTTTTTTTGGTGAGGAAGATTAGCCCTGAGCTAACATCTGTGCCAATCTTCCCCTATTTCATATGTAGGACACCTGCCACAGCATGGTTTGATGAACAGTACACAGGTCCACGCCCAGGATCCCAACCCATGAACCCTGAGCCGCTGAAGCAGAGTGCGTGAACTTACCAACTACCCCGCTGGGCCGGCCCCTGATCACAATCTTTTAATACCTAGTTATCTCTATTGTGCCTTCCCCTTTTATCCTTTTCCTTATCAAATGGCTATCAGATGATTCTTATCATATCACAGCAGCCCAGGACTTTACATAATTCCTTCCCACTCAATCACCTGAGATGGGAATAGGATTCTGCATTTTTAAAAAATAACCTGCATGATTCTGAAATAAGTGGGCCTTTGACATTTTGACAAATACAAACGTCTATTCCTTCCATTTCTAGTCCTCTGTCTTGTTTCCTCGCTTCTTATTTGTGTCACCCAGAACTCTAGACACTCCTTCAATATTAGAAGTGTGTCTTTTCCTGAATTCAGAAAAACTCTCATCCATAAGTTTGTGTCTCTCCTACATGTCTTTATTGCTGTAGAGCTAGAGCCCTGCTTCTGATCCTCAACTCTATGGCTGAGCCCCACCTGCAGTAGGATCTTCCTCACTCAAACTATCTGCCTGCATTGCTCCTTTTCTCTGTTCATGCTGTCCTCTCCCTACATTCAGGGACATCTGTGCCTACTTTAGGACTTCTCCTATAATGAACTGTCTCCCTGGGCTTCTTCCCATCAACTCCGTTTGGGGCCTATCGCAATCCCTACCTGTACATTTGGATCCATCTAATCTCTGGGGTCAATCATCCCCAGCCTGGCCCTTTAATAAAGATAACCAAAAAATCTCTCAACCACCCTTCTAAGCTCTAGAGCCCAACAATGCAGCTGATCTTAGGGACTATGAGAAGTAATAGTCAGAGAAAGACTGAAAAGTGCAAGTCATGAGGTTATGGTTAACCATCATACATAAAAAACTCATTCACTCAATTTCATTTATTCTACATATATGGATTGAATGAGACACTGTACTAGGCACAAGGATACAGCAATGATCAGAAGATTATGTCCTCAACAAGTTTGCATTCTAATAAGGGAGAGAGTTAATAAACAATTAAAAGAGCAAATATTTAGTATGATGGTGCTATAAAGAAAAAGAGGTGTAAGGATTGGTAAAGGAAAGGATGAGGATTAAGGGAAAAGTTGAACTTCACATAGGATGGTCAGAAGGCTCAGTGGTAAGATGATGCATGAGCAAAGACATAGGAGCACTGAGGGTACAAACCATGTAGATACTGGAGGAAAGAGTTTTCCAGGCAGAGGAAAGAGCAAGTGCAAAGGTCCTGAGGAAAGCATGTGTTTGGTGACTGAGGAAGAGCAAAGGAGGCCAATGTGACTGAAGTAAAGTAAGCAAAGGAGAGACTAGCGATTGAGTCAGAGAGGTAGCAGGGGCCAGATCATACAGAACCCCATTGGCCATTGTAAGGACTTCGAGTCTTATTCTGAGTGGGATGGAGAGTCATTGGAAGATTTTTAGCCAGAGGGTGACATAATCTAACATATTTGAGCAGGAGTACTATGGTGGAAGTGTAGGATATAGACTAAATGTGAGCAAAGATGGAAGCAGGAAGACTAATCAGGAGGAAATGGCAAAAATCCAGGAGAGAAATGATGCTGACTTGAACCAGAGTGATATCAGTGGTGGTGGTGAAAATGATAAAACTCTGAATATATTTTCAAGGTAGAGTCAGCGGATTTGCCAATGGATTAAATGTGGGGTATGAGAAAAAGAGAAATGTCAAGATGACTCCAAACTTTAGCTTATGCCATTGGCAGGCTAGAATTGTCATTTATGTAGCTGAGAAGTCTGAAGGAGAAACAGAATTGAGTGGAAGAAAATAATTCAGTTTGGATGTATTAAATTTGAAATAACTATTAGACATACTGATGGAGATGTTCATGAGCAAATGGGTTTAGAATCTGGATTTCAGAGAGGTTCAAGCTGAACATATATACTGGGTGCTATCATTACATAAATCATATTTAAAGCGAAAGGATTAGGTGAGATTACTTGATGTTAATTGGAAAGAAAAGTATTTCAAAGAAGGATCCCTTAGGTAATCCAACATTAAGAAGACAAGGAAATAGAAGGGGGAGTGAGGAATAGGAAGAAAAAGGGAGTGAGAATAAGCAGCGAGATAGGAGGAAAACTAAGAGAGAGTTGGTGGCCAGAAGTCAAACAGAGAACATGTTGCAAGGAAGTAATCAACTAGACCAAATGGTGTTGAGAAGTCAAGGAAGCTAAGAACCAAGAACTGGCCCTCGGACTTACCAATATCACCGTCATTAGGGATTTTGATGAGAACTGTTTGGGAAAGGTGATGGAGACTAAAACCTTTTTAGCTTTTGTTCAAAAGAGAATAGAAAATTTAGGCAACACTTGAGGGCTGATCACAACTTTGTTGTAATTTGTTGTAATTATGGCTTTGTCACCACACAGACATATATACACCACATATATATATATATACATATATATATATATATATATATATATGTATATATATATATATATCTCCATCCCTGCTTTTATGGAACTTAACTGGGTGAAACACAGAGCTTCAGAATAACTATAGCCATTAGTGCCATGGATATTGTGTATCCTTTAAGGACTTGAATTAAATTTAGTGCCTCCTGCAACTGCATTAGCTGCAAGGAGAGAGGGCAGTCTATAACTACCACTTACTTTAATGAAATTAACTATAACCTGATTTTTTGCTAAAAGTAGCCAGAAATTGCTCTATAATCCAAATGTATCTTAGGTAACAGTAGGAGAAAATTGCTACATGATGTTCTCTTTGGTAACTTGAAGCCAATGAAAGCTTATTATTCTCATAAAGTGTGTAGACCTAGCATAGTGTGTGAAGCAATCATACATTGACATATGGCTATTTTTACTTTCAAAATTCTCCAAATGTCAAATTTCACTTATCAACTCTCAAAGTGCTGTAGAGAGTAAAATAGGGATACCTATAAATACAAGATGTGTTCTTTCATTAAGAAAATGAAAGAAGTCATTACTGCTTCCTATTAAATGACCATATTCTTGGTGACTTACAGAAAAGAACAGTGGACTTCTTATGCGCTCCCTGAGAGTCTGAATCCCTTCAAAGTGTCATTAGCTTGGTGAGAAAGTCATTCATTAAACTCCTAAGAAGAGAGAGTATTACACAAATTGATGATTTCTAACATGAGTGCCTTTCTCTTTCCTCTGATTGTTCCATAAAACTGAATTTGAGGATAAATTCTTTAATCATAAGGCTTCTTAAGCCCCGTCCCTCTGTCATCCTGCCAAAAAATGATATAGAAGGAAAAGTCTTTGAGAGGACTTCAGATATAGCTGCTAAATATTAAATTTTCCTAAAGGTGGGAGAGTATTAATCGCACACCAGGTACTCCACTAGCTACGTTCTATTTATAGAAAGTATATAATTATACTTTCATTATAATTTCATTACATCCCTCCCCAAAATTTTATCAGTTAAATGTAATAGACCCTATTTTAAAAACAAGGAAGCTAAGGCTCAGAAAGTTTCAATGATACAGCTACTAAGACCCAAGGGTGGTATTTTTAATATATAAATAAGAAACCTTTGTGTGACTACATTCATGGGTGTGGGAAAGGATTTTTTTAAATTAAGCTAAGCAAAGCACTATGGAATTTTATATCAGGATCAGAGATATAAATTTATATATTGGATCAGAGAAAACGTATTTGCTCTAATGTAACGGGCATAATTTGCCTTAAGGAAAAAGACATTATCAAAATACTAAATCATTCTACTCTATTGAAACACGAGATAACCAAAGCCTCTCTATAAAACAAGATTAAATTTATCAAGGCAGCCATCCCTGTTTTCATTAGCAAACCCAAAGATGAAAGCCCCGACTGTATATTCTCCTAGAAAGTTGATCCTTGAGCGCATCATCCACATGTGTGCTACACATTCTTGCAGCTGACTTGGTACCGTGCTTCCTCCCACCTTCCAAGCCTTCCACTCTGCGCTCTAGAATGCCACCCATCTGCTCAACCTCTTCTCTGATCCTCAACTAAAACTCAACTCTCTCCTGATCATATGACTTCTTCTACAGCTCTCAAAAGCAGTGGACCTTTATGCTGTGTACTGTAGTGCTTTCAGTGACCAGAAGAGGGATCGGTATCCTCCTTCTTCCCAGTTGCTCACATCATTACTCACACTCTTTTCGTCTCTCTGAGATTCATTTGTTCACTCATGCCTTAACTCGTTCAATGAATACTTACAGAGCTCCTGTTGTGTACCAACATTTTTTTAAGCTCTGGGGAATCAAAGGCCTCTTGTGACTTAATCACCCACTTTCCCTCCTAGCTGCAGTCATTACAACTTCAAGTTCACTGTGTATCATTCAGAAAAGATTTTGACATCTGGCTTACAATCCTACTCTCCACCTCATATTTGCTTACAGGATCAGTTTTCCTTCCTCTGGGGGAAAGAAAAGAAGGTAAGTGACCCGGTCGAAATTCCTTTCCAATTGGACTTTTGAATAAATAGATTAATTAGATTTTGCGAGTAGAATGAGTTCTCATATATACACTGGCCTTAGTAGGATGATTAAAGATTACTTACAGTAAAGAAATCTAAAATCAATGTACCAGTGAAGCATGGCTGTCTGGAGAATGTCAAGCAACTTGTATAACTCTCAGCATTATAAAATAATCAGCACTATCAAATGCTCTCTGCTGTGTGATGTAATAACCCCCAAAAGCTCACTTGGAGCCCTCATCCATTACTCTGAACTAGAGAGCACATGACCAACAAAGGGAGACAGGGCCTGTATAATTATGCAGGGTGTCTCAGACCTCTGTCTTATTTGTTTTTGCCTCTTGATAGTCTATATTCTTGAATTATTTGGAAAGCTGGACACTGAGTATGAAATCTGATACATATGAGTATGATTTGACAATCCAATCCTGATGTCAACTAAGGCTTCCTCCCCCATCATTCCACAAGAAAAAAAAAAAGTCCTCATTAAATTTACCAGTTACCACCTTGTTGCCAAATCCAATGGGCATTTTCAATCATCTTACTTGGCCTCTCAGTTTTATTCAACACTGATGACCATTCCCTTCTGCCTAAGACAGACCCTACCCTTGGCTTCTCTGCAACCGGATGTGAAAGGTTGAATTATTGCCTCCAATATTTCACCCTACCTGGCATCCACACCTTTGCCACAGCCTTATCATGGACAGAGAGAACTCCCATACCCCTTGACTTTGGGTTTGTCTAAATGACTACTTTGGCCCATGGAATGAGTTGGAAGTAGCAGTGTATCAGTTCCAAATCTACTGCACCTTTATTAGTCTCTTGTACCTTTGTCAAGAAATACATGATCCAGTGGGATATGGTTTAAGGAGTATGAGAGATACATAAAGCAGAACCTCACTAAACAACTTAAAGATTTGCGTTCAAAAGCAGAGCTACCCCAGCCGTCAAAGCCTGAAGCAGAGCTATCCAGCCAAGGATAGCCCAGATTAGCCAAGTAGAGCCCAGCCAACCCATGAACATAGTGATTGTTCTTTTAAGCCATTGAGTTTGGGGATAGTATGTATTAGTTCGCTAGGGCTGCCATAACAAAATACCACAGACTGAGAGGCTTGAACAACAGAAATTTATTTTCTCACAGCTCTGGAGGCTAGAAGCCCAATATCAAGGTACTGGCAGGTTTGGTTTCTCCTGAGTCCTCTCTCCTTGGCTTGTGGATGGCTGCCTTCCGCTGTGTTCTCACATGGCCTTTTCTCTGTACACACACACCCCTGGTGTCTCTTTGCGTGTCCAAATTTCCTTTCCTTATAAAAACACAGTCAACAGCCTCATTTTAATTTAATCACCTCTTTAAAGGCCCTATCCCCAAATACAATCACATTCTGAGATACTAGGGGTTAAGTCTTCAACATATGAATTTGGGGGACACAATTCAGCCCATAACAGTATGTTACACAGTATTATTATGACAATAGCTGAGTGATAACACCACAATCTTCTGGTTCCTTCCTAGATTTCTGACCTTTGCTTCTATTTAGCCATTAAATACAAGAGACTTTAAGAGTCAATCCTAGGCCTTCTTCTCACTGTATGCCTTAATTCCAAGCCAGGTTTTCAACAGGAGGAAGTTTTATCCCCATAACCACTACTGCCCCTCCAGGACATTGGTAATATCTGGAGACATTTTTGGTTATCACAACTGGGAAGAGAGTACTACTGGCATCAAGGGAGTAGAGACAGGGATCCTGCTGTACACCCTACAATGCATAGGCCAACGCCCCACAAAGAAAAATTATCCAGTCCAAATGTCAGTAGTGCTAAGGTTGAGAAACTCTGTTCTATGCAATCACACCCAAATTCTAGGCTCCATGCCACTGGCACCAGATTTGTCTCTATCCCTCCTGTGAGTTTCTGACACATATGACACATATATCAAACTTTGTGTCTCTTACTTTAATGCTTCAAAGATACTTCAAACTCAAATTTTCCTAAAACATACTTGTGGTTTTCCCTCCAAAGTTGGTTCTCTTAACTTGGTATTTTATCTTACCAAATGGTACTCATCCAGAAACTCAAGATTCATCATCAATACCACCCTCTCCTCTAACCTATGCAGTCCATCACCATGAGCTAATCAAAAATGATTGTATATCTTTGGTTCATCCACGTCTTTCCATCTCCACTAACAACACCTTCCTTCCTCCAAGCTGTCAAATGTCTCTCCTTTGGAATGGTGTCATCCACTTTGCCAATTAGCAATCAACTAATTCCTCTCCAAATTATTGAATATTTTCTTTATAAAAAACAAATACAAACATAACACTCACCTGTTTCAAAACAGACAGAGAAATAGAACGTTCCCCACTGTTCTTAAAGACTAAAATCCTTAACATGAACTGTAAGTAAAATGGCCATAAAATGTATTGTCAAAACCAGGACATTTTTAAGAATTCTGTGTGTGTCTGTGTGTGCGTGTCTATGTGTGTGTGTGTTCGGGGAGATGGGGTATTAAAAATTATTCCAAGGCAAATATAAATAGAGACTGTGCCAGGTCAGCTGAGTGCCCTGTCAGTCAGGCCTTCACTGCTCTAGTCGCCGCCTGGCTCTCACAGTTCATCTCATATTGTTCCCCTCTCTCAGCTGACCAGGCAAATGCTCTTGGTGCCACGCTGCCTCCTATGTGCCTCTGTGCCACTCTCTACCACAGTGGCTTTGCATGTTTTTCACCCTGCATAGAAAGTTCCCATCCCTCACTCCTTCAAAACTAGTAAAACCTTCTCATTCTTAGTAATTATCTGAAACATTTCCTCACAAATGTTTGTGCTGACACTTCAAAAATCAGAAATCCCTCTTTTACACACTCTCACATCACCACATATACTTCCTTCAAAGCACAAATACAGTTCTAATTGTGGGTTTTGTTTTGTCATTTGGATTTTTTGTTTGTTTGTTTGTATTATTTGTTAGGTAATACTTGGACTATTAGGTCCATGAGGTGTATCACACTGGGTCTCACAGATACTTTGTGATGAAATAGTTGCATTAATTTGTTAAGTAACTTGGCCAAAGTCACATAATAAGTAAAAAGAAATTCAGGTCACACATTGCAGGAAATGTGTACTTAAATACTACAATATATTGCTGCTTCTTACATTTACACAGATACAATAATAGACTCTTCAACAGAAAGCGTATCATCGTTCATGTACATATATCTAAGAGGTAGTATCCTGGCAGGGCCCAACATTTCTGCTCATTTCAAGAATAACATAATAAAAGAAAAAACATGCTCCATTTATGGAATACTCTTAAAAGGAAACCTGAAGCCAGTAGGTAGTTCAGATTCTTTTCTAAGCTGTTAAAGATTCCTAAACTAATAATAAAGAGAAGTGAAGCATCACCCGTTTACACAAAGCATTTTCTAATGGAAACAAGGTCATGATGAAATTCAACAGAATTTTGAACTATCATCAAAACATTGAAGAAACTGGTATGTGACCTGCAAACACACAGGCTTTCATATTAACGATATTATTTGCAATTGTGTCTGATATTTTTGTGGGCTTTACATACCAATTAATTAAACTGGGCCTGGGCCCTTTTTCACTTAATATTCATTCAAATACCACACACACATTTCTTTTCCGTAAGACTGCAATTATTTCGGCATTCACAATGACTCTAATGGAGAAAGAGCTTCCACAGGGGAATTTCTCCTTTGTCTTTAATAATGAGAAGCAGATTGTTGATTAAGTAAGGTAATTAAAGCTTTTATTAGGGCAGCTTGATACAGGTTTGTTTTTCTCCCAAGACATAAGAATTCCATTCAATTAACAAAGTACCAGTTTCACAATTCCTCCCTCCAGCTTCTCCTTGTATTGCTGATGTTTTGAAATACCAAGTACAGACATTTGCTGTTTCTAAAAATAACGTGCGAACTTCTTGATTTTTTTAATGTAGAAAATCTGTTCAATTTTATCTCCGCTAAGTAGGTCCATTTCCAAGTCGAAAAGTGTGCTAGTCTGCAGTTATGTCTAAATAATTGTGTTCCAGTCATTAAACATCAGTAGGTGGCCACTTTAGTATCAGCAGTGCATTTTACAGCTGTCCAAAACTTTGAGGGAGTGACTGAAGATGCCAAGGAAATAGCAGTGAAAGCGGACGTGGACGGTGAGTACCGAGAGCTTTCTCACCCCGTACTGTCCACACAACTAGCATCTATTTCCTATAAGAATTTTTATTTGTCTCGCAAAATGTCAAAAGCGTGCCTTCTAGTTTAGAGTAATTTAATTTAATTTCTAACATTTTAACACAAACGGCTTTAAATAAAAAAGGAACAAAGTAATTACATTTAATTTCATGGTTTTGGATTCCTAAAAGCCATCATATTCTCTTGTTTAATTGAAGACTTCCATTAAGGGCACAAAGAAAAAAATCTTTGAAACTTTTACCCTTCTCTTGGAACAAAAACAGAAAGAATTCCTGTTGCCATTCCATTAATATTTACTAGGAAAGGTCTGTGGTGATTTTGCACTGCCTAAAAATGTGGAAACCATTGAAAATAGAAATGGGTCCTAATTCTGTCGGAATAATGCCTCATAATTTCTTCTTTAATATCAGTTCAAGGTGAAAAATATCTCACAAAGAGGGATAGTCTATTTTTGGATGACTCTTTACATCTCATGAACTGTAGCACTAGAGTCTGAATTTAAAAGAATAAGCCTGGTTTAATAGTCCATTGCCTTAAAAGATCATCTAATAACTTTTGTTCCTACTATTCCATTCCCATAGGAAAGCTCAAATCAACTTTAAGAGTCAATACAGCTTTCAAAGGCAACTCATTTATTAATAGTAACCAGGCAAGCCCCCTCCTCATCCTGGAATACACTTCCCTCTAAGGATTCTCTTTTTCACCGTTGGAAATCTTCCTGATTATTTTTCAAGACTTAACTGAAATTCATACCCACAAGGAAAGCTTCTCTCATCATTCCAGTTGAAATTAATCACCACTCTACAGGTTCCCATAATAATTTTATACCTCAAACTTGAGTATTTATCAAGTATTTTCATAAAATCATAAATATATTATTTATGTACACACATCTGGGTAAAGGGTAAATGTAGCACTTTCTCCCATTCTTTGGACCAATTTGATCTTGAGTTAACTTCCTAAGCGGGTTCCTTGGAAACCTGATAAAGATAGAATGTCAGATTTGTTACCAGTTAGTATTGGTTATAACAGAAATGGCTCCTTATTGATAAAATATATTATTACTTATAAGATTTTAAATAAACTATAAATATTTAGTGGGAAGCCATGGCTTTGGACTTTGTTGAGTGCCGTGATTCAACCAGACATATCCTTTGCACAGTGGTATACCTAGTATATTTGACAACCATAGTATATTATTTTTCAAACATTTCCCTCTTCAAATGACAGTTCTTTTCATTAATAATCATGAAATAATAAGGAATAATATTTTCATTTGTTCCTTAGTTTGAAAAGAATAATTTAAAAATACTAAATCTTAATTTAAAATATACTAGTCAAAAATAAGTAAAATATTTCATATATGAACTAAAATTTGCACTTGCCAAACAAAATTGTTATCCCTTACAGTTCACACTCTATTTGATTCTTCTACATTTTAAACACAAATAAAAACTCTAAGTTATTACATAAAATGACATAATTCAAGTAACTCAAGTTCTGCTTCTTCATTTTTATAATCTCTGTGTTATCATTATTTATTTTCAATCTATTGTTTAAATGCAGGAATGTGTACTATCACAGGATATGGAACTTCAGCCGAACCTAAAGCAAGCTTGAATGGTTTCAAACCATTGTGAACTCGAAATAAACACATGGATTGGGTCCATGAGTATCTGAGGCTGATGTAGAACTGGGAGTTTCTCAAATTCATTTCCATACACAAGATAAAGTTTACTAAGGCATAAGCAATAAAAATGTGTTAATTTGAAGCTGGTATATATTCTTAACAAACTTCTACCCAAGATAGAGTAACAGGTATTGGATTTACTCTCCCAGCTAAAATAATTTTTTAAAAATACACACGAAAAAATATATGAAGCAACAGTTTCCAAGATATTGGACATCAAGCAACAAAGGATACCGCTATCTAGAGATGAGAAGTAAGCAATATTTGCCCTAAAACTGGAGAGAAAGTTTCTACTCATATTGGAAACTATAGGGCAAAAACTAAAACAATTTTTAAGGAAGTATAATTGACATGCTAAAAGAGGACACAAAATGAAATCACATAAAATGATCAATTAAGCCTAAAGCAAGAAGATAACTATTAAAATTAAACCAAAAAAATGAAGTTGAAAACAATAGAGCAAATCAGCAAAGTCAAATGCTGGTTCTTTAAGATCAATAAAATTGGGAAGCCTCTAGACAGAGTAACCAAGAAATAAAGAAAGAAGAAACCAAGACTAAACCAAGAATAAAGAGAGATACACATATGATAAAATAAAGAAGTGTCATCACTATTGATCCCATGAACATTAAAAAGATAATAAAGGAAAACTATGAACAATTCTATGCCCACAAATTTGATAACTTAGATGAAATGTGCCAATTCCTTGAAAGATATGCAATCCCAAAACACAAGGACAAAAAAATTATCTGAACTGGCCTGTATCTATTAAAGAAATTAAATCAGAAATCAATAACTTTCAAGAGACAGAAAAGGCATCTATATTTTAAAAAGAAGTAAAAACTATTCTTATTTTCAGATAACATGACCTTGTACATGGAAAATCCTAAGGAACTCACTAAAAAGCAAGATTGTAGGATATAATGTCAATATACAAAAATATCGTATTTCTATACACCAGCCAGGAACAATCCAAAAACGAAATTTAAAAAGCAATTCCATTTACAATATCATCAAAAAAAAAAATGTGGGAATAAATTTAACATAAGATATGTAAGACTTGTACATCCAAAATTACAAAACATCTTTGAAAAAAGTTAGTCTTTGGGAGGTGATTAGGACATAAGGGTGGAGCCCTCATGGATGAGATTACTGTCCTTATAATAGAGACCCCAGAGAGCTCCTTTTTTCCCTTCTACCTCTACTCCATGCCACCACTATCATCCCACATTATAAGCCAGGAAAATTGGATTTTTTCTCATTTTTTCAGATTGGAAAAGGACAATAGAAAACCTGAATCACCTTAAATCATTAAAGAAACTAAATCTATAGTTTTAAAAAAAATACCCATACAAACTATTCTTCTCAGGTTTTACAGATGAGTTCTACCAAAAATTAAGGAACAGGTAAGTCTAATTTTACATAAACTGTTCCCTAGAAAGAATTTTTTCATTTTCCATCTCATTTAATAAGTCTAGTATAACCTTGATACCAAACCAGCCAAAGATAGCACAGTAAAATTGCAGTCCAATCTCATTTATTAGCACATTGCTTTATGGCCAAACTACAGATGCAGGATGGACCCCTACTCAAAATTTGTTTCGAAAGTAAAGATTGATGATGCCCCCCACACACCAATAGGGTGTGAAAAGGTTTATTACTCACATAATGAGGCTTTTAGGGGAGGGCAGGGCAGCTTCTCCAGCTCGTTTAAAAATGGCTTGAGAGAGCTGGGAAAGGAGACTGGCTTGGGGTTTTTACTGCTAAGGAGTTGGGCCAGAATGAGAGTTTCCATACAGAGGCAAAGGTTTGCATGGTTTGAATCTCCTCCCTGCTCCAAAGGAAGGAGCACCCAGGCTTTATTATCAGCTTACTCAGATGCAGAGCACAAGGAGAAGTGGGAGAGAGGAGACTTAAATGCTGTCACAAGTCAAACACCAAACATCAAAAGATGGAGTCAAATTTTTAATTGCAATTCACTGCTGATAAACTGATATCTGAAACGTGTCATCATCAGTCTTTGCTGCTACTGAACTAAATTTTAGTGAGGGTCCATGCTATTTCTGCAGGGTGGCTTCCAAGCACACATATGAAAAGCCTAAGCTAAATTTTAACAATGTTTCTAAAAACACAATGTATCAGGATTTAATTGGGCTTATTCCAGGAA
Source organism: Diceros bicornis minor (assembly GCF_020826845.1). Lineage (NCBI taxonomy): Eukaryota > Metazoa > Chordata > Mammalia > Perissodactyla > Rhinocerotidae > Diceros > Diceros bicornis. The sequence continues at coordinate 28,050,925 of NC_080741.1, forward strand.
TTCAAAGTTGGTCTGACATCAGACAAATCTATTAACATAATTTATTGCTTTAACCAATAAAAGGAGAAAACCAAATAATTATTTAATAGCTACTGAAAAATCCTTTGATAAAATTCAAGATTCATTCAAGTTATAATCTCCTATTGATTTATAAATAAAAGGGAATTTTCTTTGTGTGTTAAATAACATGTAGAAAAAAATTATTAAAGATACCTACTCAATGGAAAAATATTCAAAGCAGCTCCTTTAAATAAAAACAAGAGTGCACACTATCACCACTTCTATTAAATATTGTACTGAAATTTTTATCTCACACAAGTGAATAAGAAAGATAAATAAAAGAAATAGGAGTTGAAAAGAAAAACTCATGGTGTTCACAGATAATATTCTTGTCTATTAAAAAAACCCAAAATAATCTATAGACATATTATGAAAATTAATCGGTGAGCTCAGAAAAGTGAATAAATATAAAATCAATAAGCAGTTTTATTTCTAGATATCAGTAACAAACTAAAAGCATATGATAACAAACATAATCATTTATAGTAGCTCAAAAAATATAAGTAACATAAGAATAAATCTAACAAATGTACAAGATCTTTAAGGAGAAAATTGCAAAGCTGATTTAAAAACATTACAGAAGACCAAAATAATTGAAGAGACATATTATGTCAATAAACAGGAAGACGACATTGTAAAGTTGTCTATTCTTTCCAGCTGTATTTCGAGATCTAAATTAATTTCTGTCAAGTCCCAACAGAATTTTTAATAGAACTTGACAAGCTCATTTTAAATTTTATTTGTAAGTGCAAAGACTTAGAATAGTCAAGAAACCACTGTCAACCATAGTCAATTCACCGCTATAATAATTAAGGCAGTGTGGTGTTTGAATGGAGACAGACATAACACGTCAATGGGAAAAAAAAACACAAAACCCCAAAACAAACTCATCCATGTATGGACACTTGATATACGGTGCAGGTGACCTTGCCTTTCAGTGAGGCAATGAATAGGACTGGAACAACTAATTACGCATATGGGGGATAAAAAGAAATTAATCCTTCACACTATATGAAATCAATTCCAGATGGATTAAAAATAAAACTTTAAAATTTTATAACAAAATATGAGAGATATCTCTATAATATTCAAAAGCAGAGTGTTTATATAAAACAAGACTAACATTAAAAACCCTGATACCCCACACCATCAGTCACTGGAGGTGGACCACCCTGCAAACGAGGCAGCTCTCTACAGCTGAGTCCATCTTTCAAAGAGGCTGATAGCTGAGGGCAGCACTCCTAAAAACTGAGAGATGAAGTCCGTTCCCAGGGGATGGGGGGTTCAGAGGGTGTGTCACTCAGGGTCTACAGTAGAAGAAGTGGGCACAGCGGTTATATAAGGAAATTCATTGTTAATATCCACTGTAGTTTTAGGATTGCGATTGTTTTCCAACTTTAATCCCTTCAATATGATCGCTTATTGTTTGACATTTCTGCAGTAAAATCTGGGGCCAGATCTATGCCATTTATCAGTTACTTATATCTGCTTCCTCCTCTTCTAATCCTACCCTAGAATTGTTATATTGCCATCTGGTTCCATTTGGGACCTGGTGGGAGTTGAAATTTAGAACTTGACATGTGAAAATTTTGAATTTGAATTTTGGTAGGCTTCAATATCAGTTTCAATAATTGCTGTTACTTCTGGTCACACCAACCAAGCCCTCTCCACCACCTCCCAGCCACCACCCTTAGGATTAACCCAGAGCTGCCGTCTGGAGTCATGGTTTACCTTGCCTCTTCCTTTCCTCTCCCACTCTGCAGCTTGGGAAGTCAGATGAGACAATTTACTGAACATCGTGGTGGTTAAACAAAGATCTATTTTTCTAGGGATGAATTTAATTCTCTGGTAGGCTTTTAAAATAAGATCTATTCTCATCTAAGGAGGTAGCATCCTAAACACTTATTTACAAATGGCACTTTAATCCTAAGAAGATATATTAAATTACAAACAAGAAGCTTAGGTCCTAGATGAATTTAGATTTCTAGTACTCCTAACATGCGGATTTGGTAATATATGAATGCAGAAATCAGGCTCGGGACAGTAGGGGGATAAGTGACTCTCTCAAGATTTTTCACAATACGTCTGTGACAAATCCAAAAATAAGAGACTAGATTTTCTTACTTCCAAGCCAAAGAGTCAAATATGTCAGTGCTAATTTCAAAATCCCTAGGTCTCAAGTACTACAAGGTCTCGATTACTTTGTTGTTTGCATTTGCGTAAGGGACTCACGCCTGGACTAAAACCAATTCAGTGGTTCCTAGAAAAATGGCAAGGATTGAAAAGAGAAAAGAGAAAGATGAAAAGGTGCCATTCTACTTTAACTGAAAACTATTTTAGTGATTAGAACACAAATTAGTAGTTTATCCTTCAGCCCAAAGCATCTAGAGAAGGAGATAAGCTCTTCAATTAGTAAAATCAATCAACAATATGACTTCTGGTCATTGTTGAGCAGACTTGCTCTCTGCCAGGGACACAAAGGGGAAATGCACTGCATCCCATTAACAACACAGGCAGCCACCTCTTTCTTTGCAAAGAGGATTAATTTAGTAAAACAAAGAAGTGGGAGATATTTGTTCTGCTTGTTCCACAATACACCATCAAAATTGTTCTCCTCTAGAGAAAAAATGATGGATGCCTAGAGTTCTGAATCAATCGCTAAATTGGGCTCTGTTCTTTTACCCATTGTTAGTATTAATCCCATTTGAATATGCTGACACTGTTTTAAACATAGTACAAAGAAATTAAGCAGTGCTAATTTACTCGACGCCAGATTTTAAAGGTTTGAGTGGCACTTGCTTTCCGATTTGGCTAAATATAAAAACAATACACATTTTTTTTTAAGAAAATTGTTTTTCATAAAAATTTCAGTCCCTTAAAGTGATATTTGTTAACACAAAGTCTGCTTGTGATGTTTACATTTCTCTATCTTTATTGGTTTTTCGTGTGTGTGTGTGAGGAAGATCAGCCCTGAGCTAACATCCGATGGCAATCCTCCTCTGTTTTGCTGAGGAAGGTTGGCCCTGGGCTAACATCTGTGCCCATCTTCCTCTACTTTATATGGGATGCCACCATAGCATGGTTTGACAAGTGGTGCGTCAGTGTGTGCCCAGGATCCGAACCTGTGAACCCTGGGCAGCCGAGGCAGAGCCCATGCACTTAACTGCTGCGCCACTGGCCCAGCCCCTATCGTTATTGCTTTTTCGTCTCCTCTCCTAAACTATTGACCTGTCCCCAGATCCTTCCATGACTAAAGCCAGACCTCAAAGACTATTTCCTTGTGCCCACACAGGAATCCCATGGTCCTGGGGATTTACATTTAGGTTACATGATGCGTACATTCTTTTTCATGATGGGCAACATGAACTTCTACCTCAAAGTTTCTGTATCTTCCATGTTACCTAGCACAATTTTGTGAATTCAGTAGGCACTCAATGTTTGTATTTCAGAGAATAAAAATTTTGTTCTCCCTGTTTAATTACAAATTAGTAAATCAAAAAATGAACAGTAAGACCAAATTATTTAACAATTATTCTTCCTATAAGACTTCATATTCATGCCCACAAGAGTGACAAGGACTGAACTCTTTCTACATTTTTGAAATTTTGGACACAAGTCAAAGAGCCCTGATGGTTCAATAACCCAAAATTAAGGGCACATAGTTTCATAATTTAGGTGCTCCCAAGAGAAGACTCTGAGACAAGAATTTGAGTGCAAATAGTTCATTTGGGAGGCGATACCAGGAAACACCAATAAGGAGGTGGGAAAGTAAGAGAGAGAAAGGAAGGGAGCCAACAAAGTGTTCATTATTGAGTAGGTTATCACCGTGGTTAGCTGGAACTTAATCCTACTGGGAAACTCCAGGAGCCAATATATAACATGTGAAGGAGAGTTATCCTACTTACAGAGGGAGTCGAGGGTATTTATATACCAACTCCTACTGATCTTGGGGGAGACCTGCTAGGGGCAGGAGGTGATGTTGATTTCACACTCTTCCATCTTGCCTGGAGCATGGGGTAAGTGGGAATCTGCAGCAGAGACAGCCCTCAGGCCAAAACAAAAACAAAAACAAGTGCTGGTCTTTAGAAGTGGGGCCTGAACGCTTATAAGGGATATCAGTGAGGCATCAAGAGTCTACTAAATGCAGAGGCCAAGCTATATAATTTGAACTCTAAAAGTAGCCTAGCCATCTCCATTGCTTGGCTCCCCTTATATAAAGTGCTATATTGCTGTAGAAAGACAGTCCTAAACTTAATGCTTCACCAGAGAAAACAGGCAAAATTAAAGTATGAAAGGAGATGGTAGAAACCAGAAACAGGAGGAAATGAGTTTGCCAAAAATGACAAAACACTAATCTAAAGAATGCCAGGAGGCAGTATAAAAATAAATACTTCAAGCAAATTCATGAATTACTCCAAGACAAAGTGCAAAAAATGCTTTTTTACTCCAAATCAAATCAAAGCTAAGTTTGAAGCCTTACTCTAAAAGTTAGTGTGAAGTTCAAAATCAGTCACTTTTTATGGCTCACTCTCTCACTCTCGGGTTGTACCAAGACCTTAGGGCTCATACAATGCAAGAAAAACATGGGAGAGACCTGGCCAGGACCCCATTTTGTCCTACAGAAAAGTGGTCACTGTTCAAGCCATGCTGGTCTATTTGAAGGGACCTGCCTGGAACCATCTATTCCTTCTGTGCCAAAATTTGCCACAGGCATCTTTACTAAAAATTTCAAATCCTAGGCAAAGTTGTTAGACCACAGCCTTTCTTGGAGTCACCATTATTAATGGTCCATGGTGCTTTTTTTTTTTTGTGTGTGAGGAAGATCAGCCCCGAGCTAACATCCATGCCAATCCTCCTCCTTTTTTCCCCTTTTTGTCCCCAAAGTAGATAGTTGTACGTCATAGTTGCACATCCTTCTAGTTGCTGTATGTGGGACGCGGCCTCAGCATGGCTGGAGAAGCGGTGCGTCGGTGCGCGCCCGGGATCTGAACCCGGGCCGCCAGTAGCGGAGCGCGCGCACTTAACCGCTAAGCCACAGGACCGGCCCCCCATGGTGCTTAATCTCCTGAAATCTCATTCGCTTGCTCCGTGGTCAGGCCAGTCCCTGTTCCCCTCAAAGCACCAACCTTACCTCTCAACTTTTCCAAATGATCCAATCCCGTTGGTTCAGACCAGTTTTTCTCAAACCTCAGAGTTTTGCTAAAATACAAGTACTTCGAGTGTTTGGGAAGCAAGTGCTCCACAGAGCACACTTTGCAAGAATAATTTGCAAAAATGCTGTTTGGGGTTGTCTCCAAAGTGTAGCAACTACTTTTTCTCCCAAAAACACTAAAAAATTGCTAACTACCCTTGTACCAAGTAAGCCCAGAAATCAAGAAGACAACATTCTGGCTGCCTTTTCTGTGAGGAAGAGAGAGAGTAAAAGTTCATTACAAAATGAGGCGCCAATTCATTTCTCAAGAACTCACTCTGTTACACGTTTATTGTCTTTTTACTAACTATAGCAGGAGGGGAGGGTGGGAAAAGCTTACAAGAACTGTCAATTTTGCTCAGTTTATTTTCTTTTCACAGGTAATATCAATTTAACTGACATGACTTTTCTAAGTTTGTAAAATTTAGAGAAGACATCTGCTTTCACAGAACTTGAAATCTAAACAGTTGATTTTTCAGCAACATTTAATAATTACTAGTGCAAATGTGGGAGAACATTAGTGAATACAATAATAAAAATAAATAGTGAGTAATGCAGAATTCGCTGTATTTTATTTAGAATGCCTCACGTGCAGGTTTTGCAGCAAATTTACTTCTCAACCTGTTACATTTCAGCAACTATTAAACGTGATTTACATTCCACAAGCATGTCTCCCCTGGATGATTATGGAAATCGTGCCTGGAGGGTCCTGAGGAGCGGAGACTGTGAGGAAATAGTGACAGTCTTGTCCATGAATAATCCAGCAGAGGCTGGTGCACAGTTGGCACTCAGATTGTGTTTGAATGAATGAATTGACACAAGAAGAAACCACTAGGGATCTCACAATAGCTTCCCTGTGGATTATCTAGGACAGTATTTTTCAAACTTTAACTCAGAACCAAGTGGAACGCTTGTTAGACTATAGATTCTCGGGCTCCTCTCCCAGAGTTTCTGATTCAGCAGGTCTGGGTAGAGTCCAATAATTTGCATTTCTAACAAAGTCCCAATGGATGCTGTTGCTGCTGGTCCAGTAACCACATTATGTGAACCACTGGTCTAGGGCTGGTTTTATATCACAAATCTGATGTCCGATTTCCCAGGTGTCCACATATATATTTCTCCTCATTCTTCTTCATTTCTATAACTGAGCCATGAGAAAGCAGCTGAAAAATGGGACAGCCTAGGACATAGCTCATGGAACCACCCTCAGTTTTGGATTTGAGTAAGGCAGGCAGGCTGGTGCCAGACCTGGTTTTCCTGGGACCTGAGGTATAGTTGGAGATCCTACTAGCCATCTCCTTGACAGTTCCACTTGGTCACCTCAAAGGTACCTGTTTCAACAAATGACATTCACTCAGATGCACAAACCAACAATCTGTTCCTTGTCCCTGATGCCTTCTTCTCCTTTATAACTCATCCAACTTCATCTGGCTTTTGAGGGCAAAGGAGCCTGTACGACTGAAAGGTAGAACACGCCATCAATCTAATTGGACTGTAATTTGAATGAGAACAAAGCTTTATTTTGTCAAGACCCTGAGGTTTAGGGTTTGTTTTTGAACACTCCCACTTGCATAATCTATATCCTAGGAGAAGTTACAGCCTTACTGCCCAACTCTCCTTTCACGGCTCACTCTGCAAATGAGAATTTTGGGTTATTTTGAATTATCCCAGATTCCAGCCTTCCTCTAAAGCATATATATATGTATAAAGCTCCACATCTATCTAGTTATTTCCAATTATAAAAGTAATATATGTTCATTGCAGAAAACTTTGAAAATATGGAAGGGTGAAAGTCTGGAGGAGGATTGGGAGAGAAGAGGTGGAATGGGAGCAGGAAAAGAGAGTGCCCACCAAGGGGGCGATTCCTTGGGACTCTCAGGAACTAAGTAGCAGAAATGCATGTCCCTCGCCCAGACAGCAATCATTCATACATGAAGTTATATGTTAATTTATTAGCACATACTATGTGCCAGGCACTGGTCTAGGTGCTGGGGATACATCAATGAACAAAACAGATAAGAAGTTACACCCTCACAGAGCTTATAATTGAAGGTAATTTGTAGGATATTAGAAGCTATGTCAGGGTGTGTTTATGAGCTCACAGCCCTTACAAAGATTCTCATCTCACTGGCAGGAACTCTGACTTCAAACAAATGAGGTAATAATGTCTTATAGTTTTCAGTGTATTATGTCTTTCACTTCCTTGGTTAAATTTATTCCTAGGTATTTTATTCTTTTTGTTGTGACTGTAAATGGGATTGTATTCTCGATTTCTCTTTCTGCTAGTTCACTGTTAGTGTATAGAAATGCAACTGATTTTTATATGTTGATTTTGTGCATTATTGAAAGAAATCAAAGAAGACATAAAGAAATGGAAAGACACTCCATGCTTATGGATTGGAAGAACAAACATTGTTAAAATGTCCATATTACCTAAAGCGATCTGCACATTCAATGCAATCCCAATCAGAATCTCATTGACATTTTTCATGGAAAAACAAAGAATCCTAAAATTTATATGGACCAACAAAAGACCTCAAACAGCCAAAGTAATCCTGAGAAAAAAGAACAAAGCTGGAGGTATCACAATCTCTGACTTCAAAATATACTCCAAAGCTATAATAATCAAAACAGCATGGTACTGGCACAAAAACAGACACACAGATCAATGGAACAGAACTGAAAACCCAGAAATAAAACCACACATCTATGGACACCTAATCTTCGACAAAGGAGCCAAGAACATACAAAGGAGAAAGGAAAGTCTCTTCAATAAATGGTGTTGGGAAAACTGACAGCCCCATGCAAAAGAATGAAAGTAGACCATTATCTTACACCACACACAAAAATTAACTCAAAATGGCTTAAAGACTTGAAAGCAAGACCTGAAACCATAAAACTCCTAGAAGAAAATATAGGCAGTACACTCTTTGTCATCGGTCTTGGCAGTATCTTTTCAAATACCATGTCTACTCAGGTAAGGGAAACAAAAGAAAAAATAAACAAATGGGATATATCAGACTAAAAAGCTTCTGCAAAGCAAAGAACACCATCAACGAAATGAAAAGACAACCCACCCACTGAGAGAAAATATTTGCAAATTATATATCTGACAAGGGGTTAATTTCCACAATATGTAAAGAACTCGTACATCTCAACATCAACAAAATGAACAACCCAATCAAAAAACGGGCAGAGGATACGAACAGATATTTTTCCAAAGAAGATATACAGATGACCAACAGGCACATGAAAAGATGTTCAACATCACTAATTGTTAGAAAAATGCAAATCAAAACTACAATGAGATATCACGTCACACCCATCAGAACAGCTATAGTCAACAAGACAAGAAATAACAAATGTTGGAGAGGATGTGGAGAAAAGACAACCCTCTTACACTGCTGGTGGGAGTGCAAACTGGTACAGCCACTATGGAAAACAGTATGGAGAATTCTCAAAAAATTAAAAATAGAAATACCATATGATCCAGCTATTCTACTTCTGGGTATTTATCCAAAGAACACAAAATCAATAATTCAAAAAGATATATGCACCCCTATGTTCATCTCAGCATTATTCACAATAGCCAAGACATAGAAGCCACACAAGTGCCCATCAATGGATGAATGAATAAATATGTAGTATACATGTACAATGGAATATTACTCAGCCATGAAAAAAAGACAAAATTGTGCCATTTGAGACCACATGGATGGACCTTGAGGGTATTATGCTGAGCAAAATAAGTGAGACAGAGAAAGACAAATACCATATGATTTCACTCATATGTGGAAGATAAGCAAAAAAACACATGGACAAGGAGAATTGATTAGTGGTTGCCAGAGGAGAAGGGGGGATGAGAAGAGAGTGAAAGGAGTAGAGGGGCACATAAGTATGGTGACAGATAAAAGCTGGATAAAAACTGGTGGTGAACATGATGCATTCCATAGAGAAACTTAAATACAATGATATACGCCTGAAATTTACACAATGTTGTAAGCCAATATGACCCCAATAAAATAATTTTAAAAAAAAACAACAAAGTAAGGTTGAACAATAAGGGAATCACTGGTGAATCAGATGGATTTAAACTGAGAGAGCCATTCCCTAATCACCTCATAATCTTCCAGTATGCCTATCCCTAATACACTAAACTAAAATAAAATTACTTCCACACAAAAACCCACACGTGGAGGTTTATAGCAGCTTTATTCATAATTGGCAAAATTTGGAAGCAACCAAAATATTCTTCAGTAGCTAGATAGATAAATAAAAGGTGTTATATCCAGACAATGAAATTTTATTCGGTGGTAAAAGAAATGCACTATCAAGCTGTGAAAAGATACAAAGGAAACTTAAGTGCATATTACTAAATGAAAGAAGCCAATCTGAAAAGACTATATACTGTATGATTCCAACTATTTGGCATTTTGGAAAAGCCAAAACTATGGAGACTGAAAACTCAGTGATTGCCAGGGATTGGGAGCAGGGCAGGATGAATAGACAGAACACAGAGGATCTCTAGGGCAGTGAAAATACTCTGGTATGACACCATAATGATGGATATATGTTATTATACATTTGTCCAAACCTATAGAGTATACAAGACCGAACCATAAAGTACACTATGGACTTTGGGTGATTATGTGTTAATGTAGGTACTTCAACTGTAACAAATATACCACTCTGGTGGGAGATGTTCACAACGGAGGAGGCTATGCATGTCTAGGGGCAGGGAGTATATGGGAAATCTCTGTACCTTCCCCTTAATTTTGCTTTGAACCTAAAACTACTCTAAAATAGTCTTAATAAAAAAATTAAAAAGGAAAGCACAGAACACTGCACATAGCATGCTCATGTTACAATTAAACAAAGCAACAAATAATAAAATAAAATAATCAATATTGAATTCGCACCGTCCAAGCAACATAGCTTCTTGCTGTCAGATTTAATTACTGAAGGAAATTGAGTAAGGTAACATTTTTTGCGTAGGTAAGTTTATGGAGTAAGAATCATGCTAACTAGAAAAAGAAAGATATAACAGACTTAGATCTATTTTTATAATGGATTCAGTCCTTATTACCAGTGTCTTTGTTTAAACTTCTCCACTTATACCTCCTTTGGAGTTATTCCATTATCCTGTGTGTGTGTGTGTGTGTGTGTGTGTGTGTGTGTGTGTGTGTGTGTGTTTTAAGAAAGGCTCTTTGAAAATGCTTGCCTATTTCCTTTATATAAGGATATAAGCGTGGCTGAGTATAATATTCTTGGGTAAGTCTTTTCCTCATCACTTGGTAATTTGGCAGTCCGATTGTGGCCACCTCTCGAAAACAATCAGCTGGAAAACAGTGCATGCCTTTGGGAGTAGCAAGAAGATGGGGAGTGTACACAGTCTTACTCTGTCTCATTCTAAATTTCTTAGGCCATTAGCAATTTCTAATTGCTTAGGAAAGCAAAACCCTTTCAAATCATAATTGGATGGGAGGGCTGAGTCCCTGATATCTGCTGAAAGGAAGAGCAAAAAGAAAAGGGAGTATCTGAATTTGATGTAAAGAACAAACACTAATGGATTCTTCTATATTCAGTAATATGTGCTTTTCATGATTGGGTTCTAGAATTTGTCTTTGTATAGCAATTACCAGAAAGAATACTTTTTAGTATTTATTAAAAGAAAACTTACGTGCCCTTGTTCAGACTTGTTTCTCTTGCAGAAATATGGACTAAAGTTTACAGAGTAATCTGGGCTTTACACCTGGGAAAATTACAACAGATTCATATCAGGGCATTAATGAATATCTGGTGATTGAATGAGCCTCAGCTGTGTATTCAAGTGTTGTCCACTTTATTAGCTGTTCATGGACTGAGAGACTCACAAATCTAGGTTTGGACATCCTATAGCTGTGTCTAAAGACCTAATCAACAACAAGGCTCCTAGGGCTGGAAATTCCCCCTGTTTAGCAACCACTTTTATCTGGAGTTCTCAGTGCCTACCCAAAGTCCTTCTCCTTTGGAAGATTACTAAGCACCTGTGACATCCTGGAGATCACAGATTTTTAAGATCCTTTAAGAACTATATAGATGATGTTATGTGTTTAATTGAGGGGTGAAGTGTAAAAGAATTTTGTCAATTATTTAAAATTGAGGTTAACTTTTTAAACTATCACCTTATAATATAATAATTCTGTACCAACTAATCAAAGCCATATCCTATGGATCTAAGTGATGGAGAAATATTTGTGGGATGGAAGATCTGGATGTTTATGTTATTCCAGCAAATAAATAACTTTTATTGTCCTCATTTTAAAAGGCGAGAGAGGCTACCACTAGCCTTTGTTATTTTTTTTTTTAATTTTTTGTTTATTGTGGTAACATTGGTTTATAACATTGTATAAATTTCAGGTGTACATCATTATACTTCCACTTCTACATAGATTACATCATGTTCACCACCCAAACACCAATTACAACCCATCACCACACACATGTGCCGAATTATCCCTTTCACCCTCCTCCCTCCCCCCGTCCCCTCTGTTATTTTTTTCTTGATGCCTACTGCCTCTTTATGAAATGTTTGATGGACTGATACAGTGATTCATATCCAGCTTTGATTTTTCCTAAAAATTCCATTTAGGGTTGATCTGCCAGGCTTGGGAAAATGCTTTTGAGAAAATCCATAAAGAATACACAAATTTTTCCCACAGATAACAATTCTTTGTGTCTATTAATCATTGTCTATCTGAAAAGGAGCATGTATTAGGAGTAGTGAATATTGAATGGTGATCTCAGATTTGGCTTTTTAAATATGCTGGCAAATGTCCCAAAGGATAAAAGAGACTGTCATAAACAGGTCGCAGGCATTTCAACAGTTACTGTATTGAACTGCTTTTTTCAGAAGAGACCATTAAATTCATTGTCATTGCTGTAAGCAAGGAGGGCTGCATAACCTGACGTCAATATCAGCTCCACTGGTAGTCAGTGGATTCATCAGCACTTGTTAGGACCATATTTTATGATATGTCTAGGCAGGAAAACTGAAGAGCTGTTTGCGTGCTTCTCGGATGGAAACACTGCTGGGTTTTGTTTGGTACATCTATAAATAGTTGCTATTTCTCTACTGAATGCATTAGTGATACTCAATAAATATAAACTTACCTTTTATGGGATGGCAAATATCCTAGCCCCAAGTAACCACAACCCAGACACAGAGTTTGTAGATGGTTTGAGTTTGAGTGTAGGAAATTGGTTCAAGGACAATGGATGAGTTCAAAAAACAAAAGTGACAAAATTTATTGCGAGCACAACACGACACTCTTCAGAAGCCATGACCTGCAGCACTCCAAAATCCTGTGTAAAGATTTCTGAAAGTTGGAGAGAGATCTTCAACATCCCTGGTCTGCTCATGGAACTTTGATGTTGGAATCCACATGCTTCACTCTCCAAAACCACAATGCATCATTCAAGGAAACAAAAATCATTCAAGCAGGAAGGAATTCAATAAAGGTGCTTAGAACCTTTTGGCCAGAAGAGCAAAGAGTATAGCAAGTCCTCCACGCTGCAGGAATTTCAAGCAGAAAGCTTAGAAGGGTTGAAGTAGTACTAATTTCCAACAGCCAAGATCCAGAACATTATTTGCATCTGCTTTATTTTTTTATTTGACAAAAATTACCATTTACAAGGCTTCTGCTATACGACCCATCATTGTTTTCTGAGGAATTCTGTCTGATAATTTGCTGAAGGTAATCTCTTTTTGGCTGTTGAATAGCCATCACGCTAACTGTCCTATTGTGTAGTAGTTATTAATGTTTATGTCATTTCCCCTATTAAGATCCTTGAGGACAGGATCTGTAGCCCCACCTACCTGTTGAAAAATACTATTTGTAATAAAAATAATAGCTACTATTTATTAAACCCCCACCAGTTATCAAGTACTAGGTTCTACATTTTACTTACTCAATTTAATACCCATGACAACCCTATGAAAAAAATCATTCCCGTTTAGAACTAGGAAACAGACCCTCAGAGAGTCACCACTTAGCAATGTAGTAGAGCTAAGGATTTAACTCTAGTCTGTCAATCCCAAAATCTATGCTGTTCTCATGTTGCCTCACCCCTTTGACATCAAAGAATTATGGAGTTAAAGAGTGACTTAAATGTTGTAGTGAATATCTCCAGTGATGGAGGATCATCTCTCAAATAGCCCATTCAATTATGGGAAACTTTATTTCTTAGAAAGTAGTTCCTTACAATGAACCTTGTAGGACATGATATCCTTCTCTATTTGGGTGTGCTCCAATGTGACCATAGCATATAGAAATTCTGTGAAGAAGGAGGAAAACTGTCTTTAGCTAAACTTTTTGGACAGCCCAGCCTGTCCTCTGTACTCCAGGGGGCATCATTCACGGGGATCACCATGTGAATGGTACCCCCTGAGTTGTGCAATGTGATGGTCCTGAATTTTATGCCAGAAATTAGAACTTATTAGGCACTTGACAAATACTGACTACTGATGCTGATGTGCTGGTAAAAAAGAGGAGGAGAGAAGTTAAAAAAAGAGTTCATTTAATAGCCTGTGAGGGCCGGCCCCGTGGCTTAGCCGTTAAGGGCGCGCTCCGCTACTGGCGGCCCGGGTTTGGATCCCAGGCGCGCACCGACGCACTGCTTCTCTGGCCATGCTGAGGCCGCGTTCCACATGCAGCAAATAGAAGGATGTGCAACTATGACATACAACTATCTACTGGGGCTTTGGGGAAAAAAAAAAGGAGGAGGATTGGCAATAGATGTTAGCTCAGAGCCAGTCTTACTGGGCAAAAAGGAGGATTAGCATGGATGTTAGCTCAGGGCTGACCTTCCTCACAAAAAATAAATTAATTAAATAAATAAATAAATAAATAAATAAATAAATAGTCTGTGAGCCTACCATGTTAAATAAAGACAGTAAGTGTAACTACTTCTAGGGTGGTTTTGGGGATTAAATAAGTTATTATATGTAACCACCTAGAACAATGCCTGGGATATAATAAGCATCCAATAAGTACTAGTTATTTCATTAATGATAGTTATCATTAGGTACATGAGTATTTGCAAAAGATACAATGGAAACTAAGACATGGTCTCTACCTTCAAAGGATTTTTACACTTTATTATTCTAATAAACTTTGTTGCCTCCCTAAGGAATGGAATCTCCCTTACTCACACCTTCTGAAATCCAGTGAAATTCTACTGCTATGAAGAATTCTAGTTCTTCAATAAGAGGTGAGCATAAGATGTCCTACTCTATTCCACCATGTTTCAAAGAATAAGGAGAAAAGATAAATTTTTCTTACTGGGCTACTATGATTATTAGGTATAGGCCAGACTTGTTACTTGTCTTATGGTCATTTCTTCTAAAGTCACACCATCATATATCATAGGAACCAGACACATATGGCTATTTCAATGCAAATTTTTATTAATTAAATTTAGAAATCATCTCCTCAGTTGTACTAGCCATATTCAAGTGCTCAATAACCACACATAGTAAGAGACTGCCTTATTGGACAGCACAGACATAGAACATGTCCATCATCGCAGAGAGTTCTACCATAAAGTGATAGCAAGTCTATCAAAAGTTTGAAGTGCCCCTGGGATGCAGTTGCAAAGCTGAATGTCTAAGACATCAGCTCATACCTCAGAAGACTAAACATAAGCAATGAGCTCTCTGGGTTTAGGCAGCTTTGGGGATTACATCGATAAAGACAAATATCCATAAATATTTCCCATGAGCTGACGATTTTCACTACCTCCTCCAAAACAGAGGACTTCACCCTGTTGTCCTTGCTGAGTCTACCATGATCACTCAGACCATATGAAGTGACAGGAATGCTAGAGAGAAAATTAAATTAATTCACAAACTGTGTTAGCAATAGAAGCTGGGGTGAGGGGACACCAAAAAAGTACTGATATCAGTTTGGACTTAGAGAGCAAGGACAACGACTCTGAGTTCCAAGACTTTGCGAGACATAGACAAGTTCACTCTCATGGAGCTCCAGTTTTTGTGGCAATAAAAAGGGAAAGTGATTGGTTGTTGGGAGGATAGAAATAAGCTAACGTGTCTACAGCATTTACCATAGTGCCCAGCTCATGGCAGGTTTTCCACAAGTGTCTGCGAGCACTGCCCAGCTGTGGAGAGCCAGCAGAAATGCTCATCTAAAACTGTGAGCAAACCATTTCTTTAATTTCTTGGTTTTTATCTGACGTCCACTTCCCTTAGCTTTGTAGCAAGGATAACACGAGGTTATATATATGAAAGTAGTACTGCATAAATTTTCAAATAACATAAAAATATTTTTTACTTGTCTTATCTAGTTAATGAGGTTGATTATTTTCCATACCTATCTCACATGGATTACTGGTATAAAAGTAGATAACATATGTGAGAGATTTGTGGAGAAAGTGAAAAAGAACTACTCTCATGCATGGTTATGCTATTTCTTATGCTCTATTTGGCATGGGAAAACTTCAGGTTAATACAAGCATTTAACCTACCCTTTGACAAGAATGAGCATAAGTCAGATTAAATAGGCATGCTTCTGGGACCTAGAGTGTACACAGCCCCCCTCCCCTCCTCTCAAGAGTGTAGGCGGCTTTCTGGAAACAAAAGAAGTTATTAATCCTCGGTCAGCAGTATTTTGCATTTGTTAAGACAGCAAATTCAGTTTGACATTTTCTATTTATTTTTCTAGCAGAGTTAGAGAGCTCAGGGATGATTTGGAAAATTGCTCCAAAGTGGCTTCTCACCCATTTACTGCTGCAAGTAGGGCTATCAGGGAAACCAGAGAAATGCCATAAGTCAAGGAGATGTCAGCTTAAAGTTTTGCTCTTCCTACTTTAAAGAAAATAGAATTTGAATAAATCCTGAATCTAGAATTAAAATGTCATATTGCAAGTCACATAGCAATGTTAATGCTCTGGCATTCTATTAGTCCACGGGCTGACTTTACTCATACTCTTGTTCTTGCCACAGAGGGACGAGGGATAAATAAACAATGAAAGTCTTTCAAAAGGAAGAAGTGAAGAAAAGTGCCAGAATCTAGGTCTTGGTCTTTATTAACAGCTCAGAAGCTTCATTTCCATGGGAAAAAAATTACAAAGATTGAAAGTAGCACAGAAATGATCATCTAAATCAAAAAGTTGCACACTTACTGCCCCATTAGAAGGTAGACAGTTTACTACAAACTGCATGGTCAGCTATGGTTATTCACTTTTTGATGTTTGAAATGAGGATAGGCTGTCAGGAATGCCAAAATCTTCCAAGTCATTGTTTAGGGAATTTTTATTATAGCTACTTTCCCCTGATTTCCTCTAAACTTGGGAATTCAATTAAGGAAGGTAGCCTCCATGACATTTAGATGTTCATAGTTTTCTTCCCTAACAACCTCTCAGTATTCCCCATGGGTAACCTTGTCACCCTTGGGAATGCATCCTTCAACACTTCCTACTTGATTGGTTCCATATGTGAGTTCTCCCCTGGAGTGAACTACCTCAATTCATTCATTCATTTATTCATCCATCCATCCATCACCATTTATTCATCCATTCATCCAAACCTCCAGTATTCATTTTCTTCTAACAGGTATGACTAGGTGCTGGGAATAAAACAAAATCACATGCTAATATAGGTTTTCTCCCATGTGCCTTTGCTTTCCCTCATCCCTGGGATTTATCAGACAATTTTAAAAGTTTACTTCCAGAGTTGAATTTTGGTTGGAAAAGCTGGTCTTCGTTGTGATGTGTTTTAAATCTCCTATAGATTTCCTAGCACAAGCCATATAGTTCCTTCTCTAAATATCTTTTCTCTTCAAGCCTCTAATTTTATTCACGAAAGATGACTGTGCTCTCTATATACAAAGAGATAGGACTTCCACATGGATCTCCATGTCTCCTTTTCTTAAATCATGCACAGAAAGGCCATGCATTGTTGCTATTATTTTTCCTGGAGCCATCTCTTGGCTCCACAATAAGATAAAAAATTCCTGTGAATGTCAGAGCCATTCATTAGCATCTTTGTAAAAGCCATAGTGCCAAATCTAGTGCCATCGACTAGAAACCCAGTAGACAATGTTACATAAAATAAATCACAGGCAAAACTTAGCTCAAGATGCAACAAGTCCCCCCACAAAGTAAACAGGTATTTGCAGAGAGAAGAGACACCAGGATTGAGTTCCTGGAGCAGAATCTCGTGGCAGCACTGTGCATGGCTCAGAGGGCAGAACTAGAATTAGAAACAGAAAACTGTAAGTCAGATGCCTGGATATGAAGAAGAAATTTTTAACACTTAAATTGATCTGGCGATGAATCTAGCTCCATCAGGAATGCTTCCCTCATTGCCACAAATCCAAATCCAAAGCAGTGCTCTTAACCTTGGTGATGGCATTAAGATGCACTCAACTACAAGTCAGAATACCTGGGAGTTGACCTTAACATTTGTCTCTTCCTTCTCACCATCCCACCCACACATCCATCACCAACACCAGCCAATTCTACCTCTTGGATGTCTCCCCAGTCTGTGTGCATGGCTCCATTCATGCTACCACCATCCTAGTTCAAGCTATTATCATCCCTTGCCCAGACCACTCCAATAATCTCCCATCTTGTCTACCTCCATCCACTCTTGCTTCCCTCCTATCTATTCTCTCCACAATATCCACAGTGATCCTAAATAAAGATCTGATCATAGTTTTGCCCTACATAGTGCCTTTCTATGGCTTCCAATTGTTGTCTTTGGAAAATTTCAATCCTTAATTTGTCAAGCTCAACAGGAACCCACTCTTCTTTCTCACCTTTGTCATATAGTGCTGCTCTATCTTTCTTTCACTGCTCTCCAAACACACTGGCTTACCTTCAGTTCCCTAAACATGACATGCTTCTTCTCATGCTAAGACCTTCACCCTGCTGGGCCAGAGATTAGACCAGCTGACTACTAACCTCTAACCCATCTCTGCGTATATGAGTGGATTGGAACGGAATGGCCAGAAACAGAAGGCTTTAGCTACCATCCAGTTCTAAGGAAGAAAATAATGCTACCAAGGGCTACAGTATCATCTGCAACGTGATCTACATAGAACTTAGAAAATGTGAAACTTTTCTTTTGGGTCCCACTACCTCCCTCCTTTTCTTGTCTTGTTTTTATCCTACTCAAGACAACCACCGCCATCAAAGTCCACCAGATGCAAGTTGTATCCCACCTATGGCTGTCTTATTTGGGTACCTCTAGAATTATCTCTATTCCTTTCTTCAATCTTCATTCCAAAGGTCCTTTTTGATTCCATTCTTCAAGTCCCTGCTGTTAATTTCCCACAGTAAGTTGATGAAGTAGAAAGAATGTAGGGAATGGTAACAGCGGGATTATTGAGCCTGGAATACTGAGCTCACACTCCAGCTCTGCTACACACAGGCCCTGTGACACTAATATATCATTCTTTCCTCATGCTCTAAATTTGATTATAAAAAAAATCATTTTCAGTTGCCCTTCAGCGTCTTTACATCTCCAGGGCTTTTCCTGTGTTCTCTCTGCCAGGATCACTCTTCTCACTGCCCCCTTTCCCTGCCTTACTCTTACTTTGATGATTTCTCCCCAAGGAGTTCCTCCGTTAGTCCCTAAGCCTGTGTTTGCCACTCTTACATGTGATCCCTCAACATTCTCCACTTCTCTGATAAGCGCATTTATCACACATGGTAATTATCTTCTTTCAAATTATCTTTCTCTCACTAGCTCTCAACTCCAAGGAGACAGGAGAGACAAATGTCTTATACAGTAATATTCTCCAGGACTTGAAACTATGCCAATATAAGCAGTCAATATATGCTGAGTGAGTAAAAATGCCAAACGGAGACTCTATTTATTCACCCATAAACTCTACAGGGTTGCTGTGGTGCTTAATTTATTATATATTTAAATATGCCAAGTGCAGTGCCTGGTACAAAATAGCTATTTAGTTTTGTCTAGCAAATACTAGTGGCTCAACAAATATCATTAATTCATTCACCCACATGTATCTATGGCTAGCACTGGCTAAATTTATTACTCCCTCTACAATAATGTATTTGAAATTGGCATGTACCTTTTTGGAAATACAAAGTCTTAATTCACTGAACAGAATTGAGATATCATGGCAGGCGATCAGTTTAACATCTAAAGAGGTAGTCTTTTTCGCTCTTGAATCACAACACAGTGGACACATTCATTTTTCTATCTATATGGGGATCAAATTTTGCCAGAAGCATCCCCTGAAGTTACTAAGGTCAGGGTAGATCTGCCTGGTGTGAATGACGGGGTTCCTGGCAAGGCTTCTGCTATACCTGCAGCATCCCTATTGGAATGCCACCTGGGAAGAAGGGAAAAGGAAGCAATGATAAATCAGTGGCAGCCCACAGCTCAGCAAACAGTAGAAATCCATCAGGTGAATGGATGTTAATTTCTGTCATTGCCAAGTCCCCTTGACTTTGTGGGTTGTCATTTGCTCCTTTCCTTCTTAGTCCATCCTGGCATCATCAGGTTCCCTCTCTGCCACATTAGCCAGGTCCTCCGTGCTGACTGTATTTGCCTGTCAAATGACTGAGCTCTTGACCAGAAGCGGTGGCAGTGAAGGACAAAGCAGATTGAGTCACGAGCTTCAGCTCTCATAAAGAAGCTGACTGCTTCATTTATGGTCCATTGCTTCTCTGGTTTCTCCCATCCCTGCTTCTCCCACCAGCTGTTCCCTTCTCCCTTTCTTTGTCCTCAAGTCTCCCATTAGCTGTCTTATATCCTTCCTCCTCTGCTAATCCTGTTTCCTCCTGCCTGCCATTACTTTCCTTCAATCCTTTTCTCTCTCTGACACCAATTTTTACTTCAAATGCTATGTGATAAACACATTGAACAAAAAGGTAGAGAAAAAGATAAATCTAGCAACAACAAAGAGTATAAAGCTATACCTTTTTTTTCCTGAATCTATCTTTCTTTCTAGGAATCTGAAAATAGATCACCTACGTTGATTCCACTTAAAATTAGCATAATAACAACACTTTTGTTGCCTAAAAGTGAAGCTCTATCATTCTAAGAATTATATCTTGGGCCGACCCGGTGGCGCAAGCGGTTCGGTGCACGCGCTCCACTGTGGCGGCTCGGGGTTCGCCGGTTCTGATCCCTGGTGCGCATGGACGTACCGCTTGTCAAGCCATGCTGTGGCGGCATCCCATATAAAGTGGAGGAAGATGGGCACGGATGTTAGCCCAGGGCCAGTCTTCCTCAGCAAAAAGAGGAAGGATTGGCAGATGTTAGCTCAGGGTTGATCTCCTTACCAAAAAAAAAAAAAAACCATCAAAAAAAACCCCATAATTATATCTTAACCAATTTCAGAAGTGGGATCATATCTTGTAACAAGGAAACTTCTGAAAGGAAGACTAAGTGTCAAGTAGCATCTAGCCTGAGTAATTCCTCACCCTTTCAGGAATTAAAGGAAAAGAAGCCTTGATCTGATCCTGTAAGTGGCTCAGAAACCAGACAATCATAACTGTGATCTGAAAAATGGTTCCATGTTGATTCCTGTCCCTCCACCCCACCTATATGAGTTTCAGAAATGGGGACTTCCAGCCAGAGGGGGGCTGATGCCAGGATTTAAAGACTGCAGGCCAAGCCTGGGTAAAGAAATATTTATCTGAAGAAGTGAGGAATGAAGCAAACAGAAAGAAAAACTAGTCCAGTGGTTCTCAAAGTGTGGTCCCTGGACCAGGAGCCTCAGCATCCATTACTTGGGAACATTTTAGAAACGCAAATTCCCAGCTCCCACTCCAGACCCATTAAATCAGAAATTGGTTCCATAACCAGTTGAGATCTCCTGATGTGGAGGAATCCGATAAGGCTTCAGGTACAGATGTGATTTAAAACGAGGTTAAATAGAGGCTGGGAAGATGGTGGCATAAGAGGACTCTGAGCTCACCTCCTCCCATGGACACAACAGATTTACAGCTATCCTTAGAACAATTACTTTTGAGAGAGAACTGGAAACTGGATAAAAAGAACCCCTAGCACAAGGGACAGTGCTGACTGAGGTGGAAGAGGCAGAATATCTTTCTGGAGAGGGAAAAAGCCACATTCTAGCTGTGGTGCTTCATAACCAGGAGCAATCTTAAGCCATATATAGGATCTGCCCCACCTTCCACCCCTGAAACGATTGTGTGCTGCCATGCCTGGGGCCAGCCCCACCCAGCTATACTACTAAGAGAGCTGACAACAGCCTTGCAGGATGGAGGCCTACAGCGATTGTAAGCCCCTGAGCCTAGCAACCAGCCACACTGGGGGCCTACTCACTTAACAGAAAAACTACATCAGGAATGTGCTATTAGACTTTGCTACCAAATGTGCTAGGGCTCCCCCTGCCCAATAAAGTGACTGAAGGGACCATAGCAGCTGCACACAACTGAGCCTTACAACCAGATTGCCAGGGGAAAAGGCTAGCCTTTCTGTGCACCTGCAGTAAGAGCAACCCTGCCACAACAGAAGGACACATGTAGGCCACACAGGGGACACTACTGGAACATTTGGAACTGGCGATCACAGGGAAGCACATTGCTGGGCCTCATGAGGCACCTCTTGTATCAGGCCACTTCTCCAATATTAGGAGATGTAGCTGATCTGCCTAAAACATAGATATAAGCACAAAGATATAGGCAAAATGAAGAGACAAATAAGGGAACAGGACAAATCCTCAGAAAAAGAATATTTGAAGAAATAATAGCTGAAAACTTTCCTAACCTAAGGAAGGAAACAGACATCGAGGTACAGGAAGCACAGAGAGCCCCAAAGAAGATGATCCCGAAGAGGCCCACACCAAGAAACGTCATAATTAAAATGTCAAGAACCTAAGGCACAGAGAGAATCCTAAAAGCTGCAAGAGAAAAGCAACAAATTACATACAAAGGAAACCCCATAAGGCTATCAGCTGACTTCTCAGCAGAAACCTTACAGCCTAGAAGGGAGTGGCACAATATTTTTAAAGTGCTGAAAGGCAAAAACTTACACCAAGAGTACTCTACCAGGCAAGGTTGTCATTCAGAATGGAAGAGGAAAAAGAGTTTTACAGACAAGCAAAACTAAAGGAGTTTATCACCAATAAACCAGCCTTAAGTGGAAAAGAAAAGACCACAAATAAGAATAAGAAAATTATCAAAAATAATAATAATAATAATAAAATCACTGGTAAAGGCAAACATACAGTAAAGGTAGCAGATCAACCACCTATGAAGCTAATATGAGGGTCAAAAGACAAAAGTATGAAAATTATCTATTTCCATGATAAGACGGTAATGGATACACATGCACAACAAAGGAGGTTAGATATGATATCAAACATAAAACGTGGGAGGAGGGGAGAAAAAGAGTAGAGCTTTTAGCAAGAGGTCAAACTTAAGAGACCATCAACTTTATAGGGATTGCTATTTATGTAGGTTATTATATATATACCTCATGGTAATCACAAACCAGAAACCTATAACAAATACACAAAAAATTAAGAGAAAGGAACCCAAACATAATACTAAAGAAAGCCATCAAACCACAAGGGAGGAGAGCAACAGAAGAGGAAAAGAACAGAGAAGAACTACTAAAACACCCCCAAAAAAAGTAACAAAATGGCAATAAGCACATACTTATCAATAGCTACTTTAAATGTCAATAGACTAAAAGCTCCAATCAAAATACATAGGGTGGCTGATTGGATAAAAAAACAAGACCTATATATATACTGCATACAAGAGACACACCTCAGACCTAAAGACACTCACAAACTAAAAGAGAAGAGACAGAAAAAGATACTCCATGCAAATGGCAATGAAAATAAAGCTGGGGTAGCAATATTTATATCAGACAAAATAGACTTTAAAGCAAAAACTGTAACAGGACACAAAGAAGGGCTCTACATAATGATAAAGGGAACAATCCAAAAAGAGGATATAACACTTGTAAATATCTATGCACCCAACATAGGAGAACCTAAATATATAAAGCAATTACTAACAGACATAAAAGGAGAAATAGACAGTAACACAATAATAGCAGGGGGCTTTAACACTCTGCTTTCATCAATAGATAGATCATCCAAACAGAAGATCAATAAGGAAACATTGATCTTAAGTGACACATCAGACCAGATGGACTTACTAGATATATACAGAACATTCCACTCTGAATACACATTCTTTTCTAAGGTACATGGAACATTCTCCAGGATAGATCACATATTAGGCCACAAAACAAGTCTCAATAAATTTAAGAAGATTGAAATAATACCAAGCATCTTTTCTGACCACAATGGTATGAAACTAGAAATCAACTACAGGAATAAAACTAGAAAAGCCACAAATATGTGGAGATTAAACAAAAAATGCTACTGAACAACTACTGGGTCAATGAGGAAATCAAAAGAGAAATAAAAAAATACGTAGAGACAAATGAAAATGAAAATATGACATGTCACAATTTATGGGATGCAGCAAAAGCACTTCTAAGAGGGAAATTTATAGCAATACAGGCCTATCTCAACAAACAAGAAAAATCTCAAATAAACAATCTAACAGTGCACTTTAAGGAACTAGAAAAAGAAGAACAAACAAAGCTCAAAAACACTAGAAAGAAAGAAATAATAAAAATTAGAGTGGAAATAAATGAAATAGAGACTAAAAAAAAATAGAAAAAAATCAATGACACTAAGAGCTGGTTCTCTGAAAAGATAAACAAAATTGACAGACCTTTCACTAGACTCACCAAGAAAATGAGAGAAAGCTCAAATAAATAAAATCAAAAATGAAAGAGGAGACATTACAACAGACACCTCAGAAACACAAAAGAATATTAGAGAATACTACAAAAAGCTATGCCAACAAATTGTATAATCTAGAAGAAATGGATAAATTCTTAGAATCATACAACTTTCCAAAACTGCATCAAGAAGAAATAGAGAATATGAATAGACCAATTACCAGTAAGAAGATTGAAACAGTAATCAAAAACCTCCCAAAAGATAAAAGTCCAGGACCAGGCGGCTTCCTTGGTGAGTTTTACCAAACATTCAAAGACTTAATACTGTTCCTTCTCAAACTCTTCCAAAAACTGAAGACAAGGGGAAGCTTCCTAACAGATTCTATGAGGCCAACAGTACCCTGATACCAAAACCAGAAAAACACAAAAAAAGAAAATTACAGGAGGGCCGGCCCCATGGCTTAGCGGTTAAGTGCGTGCGCTCTGCTACTGGCGACCCGGGTTCAGATCCCAGGTGCTCACCGACACACCGCTTCTCCGGCCATGCTGAGGCCACGTCCCACATACAGCAACTAGAAGGATGTGCAACTATGACATACAACTATCTACTGGGGCTTTGGGGAAAAAAGGAGGAGGATTGGCAATAGATGTTAGCTCAGAGCCGGTCTTCCTCAGCAAAAAGAGGAGGATTAGCATGGATGTTAGCTCAGGGCTGATCTTCCTCACCAAAAAAAAAAAAAAGAAGAAAAGAAAATTACAGGCCAATATCACTGATGACCATTGATGCCAAAATCCTCAACAAAATACTAGCAAATTAACTACAACAATACATTAAAAAGATCATACACCATGATCAAGTGGGATTTATTCCAGGGATACAGGGATGGTTCAACATCCACAAATCAATCAACATGATATACCACGTTAACAAAATGAAGAACAAAAATCACATGATCATCTTAATAGATGCAGAGAAAGCATTTGACAAGATATGCACTTTATAATAAAAACTCTGAATTTATGATAAAAACTCTGAATAAAATGGGTATCGAAGTAAAGTACCTCAACATAATAAAGGCCATATATGACAAACCCATAACCAATATCATACTCAATGGGTAAAAATCAAAAGCTATCCCTTTAAGAACAGGAGCCAGGCAAGGATGCCCACTTTCATCATTGTTATTTAACGTAGTATTGAAAGTCCTAGCCAGAGCAATCAGGCAAGAAAAAGAAATAAAAGGGATCCAAATTGGAAAGGAAGAAGTGAAACTCTCACTATTTGCAGATGACATGATTTTATATATAGAAAACCCCAAAGAATCCACCAAAAAACTTTTAGAAATAATAAATGAATACAGTAAAGTTGCAGGATACAAAAATCAGTTGCATTTCTATACATTAACAATGAAGTAGAAGAAAGAGAAATTAAGAATACAATCTCATTTACAATTGCAACAAAAAGAATAAAATACCTAGAAATAAATTTAATCAAAGAGCTGAAAGACTGTACACTGAAAACTATAAAACATTGTTGAAAGAAATTGAAGAAGACACAAAGAAATGGAAAGATATTCTTTGCTCTTGGATTGGGAGAATTAACAGAGTTAAAACGTCCATACTTCCAGGGCCTGGCCCAGTGGCACAAGCGGTTAAGTGCGCGAGCTCCACTGCGGCCCATAGTTCGCCAGTTCAGATCCCGGGCGCACACCGACACAACCAGTTCGGATCCCAGGCGCGCACCGACACACTGCTTGGCAAGCCATGCTGTGGCGGCATCCCATATAAAGTGGAGGAAGATGGGCACAGATGTTAGCCCAGGGCCAGTCTTCCTCAGCAAAAAAAAGAAGAGGATTGGCAGATGTTAGCACAGGGCTGATCTCCTCACAAAAAAAAATAATAATAATAATGTCCATACTTCCTAAAGCAATCTGCAGATTCAGTGCAATCCCTATCAAAGTTCCAATGGCATTTTTCACAGAAATAGAGCAAAGAATCCTAAAATTTATATGCAACAACAAAAGACCTCAAATAGCCAAAGCAATCCTGAGAAAAAAGAACAAAGCTGGAGATATCATACTTCCTGATTTCAAAATACACTAGAAAGCTATAGTAACCAAAACAGCATGGTACTGGCACAAAAACAGACACACAGATCAATGGAACAGAATCAAGAGCCCAAAAATAAACACACACTTCTATGGACAGCTAATTTTCCACAAGGGAGCCAAGAACGTACAATGGAGAAAGGAAAGTCTCTTCAATAGATGGTGTTGGGAAAACAGGACAGCCCCACACAAAAGAAGGAAAGTAGACCATTATCTTGTACCATACACAAAAATTACTAAAATGGATTAAAGACTTGAATGTAAGACCTGAATCCATAAAACTTCTAGAAGAAAACATTGGCAATACACTCTGCAACATCAGTCTTAGTAGCATATTTTAAAATACCACATCTGACCAGGCAAGGGAAACAAAAGAAAAAATAAACAAATGGGCCTATATCAAACTAAAAACCCTCTGTACAGCAAAGGAAACCATCAACAAAACAAAAAGACAACCTAACAATTAGGAGAAGATATTTGCAAACCATATATATGATAAGGGGTTAATATCCAAAATATATGAAGAACAAGAACAAAAATACACACAACTCAATTAAAAAAATTGGCAAATGATCTGAACAGACATTTTTCCAAAGAAGATGTACAGATGGCCAACAGGCATATGAAAAGATGTTCAACATCACTAATTTTTAGGGAAATGTAAATCAAAACCACAATGAGATATCACCTCACACCTGCCAGAATGGCTATAATTAATCAGACAAGAAATAACAACTGTTGGAGAGGATGTGGAGAAAAGGGAACTCTCATACACTGCTGGTGGGAATGCAAACTGGTACAGCCACTATGGAAAACAGTATGGAGATTACTCAAAAAATTAAAAATAGACCATATGATACAGCTATTCTACTTCTGGGTATTTATCCAAAGAACAGGAAAACACAAGTGTGTAAAGACAGATGTACCCTTATGTTCATTGCGGCACTACTCATAATAGCCAAGACTTGGAAACAACCTAAGTGTCCATCAAGGGATGAACGGATAAAGAAGACATGGTATATATGCACAACGGAATACTACACAGCTATAAAAAAAAAGGTGAAATTGGGCCAGCCCGGTGGCGTAGCAGTTAAGTGCACGAGCTCCTTCAGTGGACCGGGGTTCACAGGTTAGGATCCCAGGCATGCACCCACACACTGCTTGTCAATCCATGTTGTGGTGGTGTCCCATATAAAGTAGAGGAAGATGGGCACAGACGTTAGCCCAGGGCCAATCTTCCTCAGCAGAAAGGAGGAGGATTGGCATTGGATGTTAGCTCAGGGCTGATCTTCCTCACCAAAAAAAAAGATGAAGTCTTGTCATTTGCAACAAATACCGTATGATCTCACTCATAAATAGAAGATAAAACAGCAACAACAAAAAACACATGGATACAGAGATTAGACTGGTGGTTACCAGAGGGGAAAGAGGGAGGGAGGAGGGTGAAAAGGGTGACTGGGCACATGTATATGATGACGGATGGTAACTAGTCTTGGGGTGGTGAACATGATACAATCTACACAGAAATCAAAATATAATGATGTACACCTGAAATTTATACAATGTTATAAACCAGTGTTACCTCAATAAAAAAAAAGGAAACCACTTTACTTCAGAAAAAATAAAAATAAAAAGGCTACAATATAGCTACAAAATAAAAATAAATAAAATGAGGCTAAATAAATAATCATGACTTAGAAATGACAAGCAAAGGGGGAGATCAATGCACGTGAAAGCCTTTTCCCCTTGCATCTGTGTCCTGATCTTTTACACCTCACTTTGGTCCTTGGTTTTCTAAAGGTGGTTGCTTCTTTATCACTTTTTAATTCATAGTGATATGTTTAGTCACAGATTTCATCTACTCTGGGGAAACAATTGGCTGGTAATGGTTCTTATTCTTTCATTATATTTCCTCCTTTCGTCTTGTAGCATCATTCATACATTCTGCACTAATCTTTGATGAGGTGAAATCCTCCCGGACCACTGGATGGAGGTTTCTGTTAGAAAGGAGCTAAAGTCAATATTCCTTCTTGGCAATAATTTTTCTTATGACACAGGTTTGTGTCATAAGAATGACACAATTTATTATTTTTAATATTTATTTCTGGCAGCCAGTAGAGATCAACACTGCAGAGTTAATCACGAGGCGAACTCTCTTTCCTCCTCTCAGTCTTACCAATGGTTTGCTGCAAATATGACTTGCTATTTGCATCCCTTCTTAATCCTGCCTTCCCTGTCTATTGTGACTTCAAGTGAAAGTGAATCCAGGGAAGGTCTTGCATTAACCTTGCCTTCTGCTTTCAATTTAATAAAGAGAGGATTATTGATTTCAAACCTCGGATATGCCACTACTAAGGAGAACAGATACAGGCCAATGCTGTCTGAGGTCTACAGCCACAGTCATCCTCTCTAGCACATTCTGACACCTTTCTTTTTTTAATTGCACACTGTTTGGCAGCTCTTGTTCATACATTATGGTTTGGGGTTACAAGACTTTAGTTTCATCAAATATGGATTGGCATGTTTATGCTTCTTCTCTTTGTTGTTTTATGATAATTTCCAAAAGGAAGCTGAGAAATCCAGAACAGCAGACCAAAAACAACAGGAAAATATGTCCTACAGATTTCATCTCCTCTCTGTCTATGTAACCTCCTTTCTGTTCCCACATCCTTCATTCAATCTTTTATCGCTTCTCACCTGGAGTTTGTAGTAGCTTCCTAACTGGCTACAGACAGGCTTCTAACAACCTTTCTTTCAATAATGTAGTCTCTTTACAGGTCAGAATTATCCTATTAGCTTCTTGTTTAAAATCCTCCCAAGACTCCCTTAGCTTCCAGGACAAAGTTCAAATTCCTCTACTCAGCACCAAAGGCTGTTCATAATTGATTCTTGCTTAACACTCAACTATTTACATTCTTTCATGAGTTATTGAATACCTATGTGGCAAACACTGAAAATACAGTAGTAAATGAAGAACAGGTGCCCTGATGGACCTTCTGACCTAGTGGAGAAGACAGATGTTAAACAAACAGATGCCTACATCCATATAATTACAAATTGTGATAAAAGCGTTAAGTGGTAAAGACAGGGTGCTATGAGCTAAAATAATCTGGTTAGGGGGAAACAACGCAAATTGCAGAGTAATCAGAGTTCATAGGTCTTCAGAAGTGACGTTGGAGCTAAGACCTAAAGGATGACCGGGAGTAGTAAGAAAACTCCAAGGAGAGTACTCCAAAGAAGCGCAATGAGAGAAGGTTTGAAAGAGAAAAGAACTTGGCATTTCCGTAATACTATTTCTCGCAAGCATTATTTCCTCCAATCATATCAATTTCCTTGGAGTTCCCTAAGCTAGAAATCTTCTTTCAGGATTCAGTATCATTACATGTGCTAATACTTCTACTTGGAATGATGATCCAGTTCCTGTTTATCTTTCAAATCTCAGCTCATTTGTTACCTCCTGTAGTAGACTGATGATGTGGATAGCCCTGAGTCTCCACTCTTCCCATTGTGGATAGTGTGTTCAACCCATGCTCACTTTGATTCTAGGCTCATGCAGGTGATTTTCTTTGGCCTATGGAATGTTAGCAAATATGATGCAAGCAAAGGCTTGAAGAGCACTTACACACTGAGGCCTGTTCTCTTGCTTATTCTTGCACCTCTGCCTCCACTACAAGATCACGTACAGGCAGCCTGATGCAGAGATGTGACAGAAACAAGGCAAAGAGTCAAGACCATCCTAGAGCAGCTGACAGCCAGTTGACCCCCAAATATGTGACAACTGTCAGCCAAGATCAACCAAACTGCCTATCTGACCCCCATCTGTGGTAGATACATGAGCAAGTTGAGCCAATATCAGCAGAACCATTCAGCCAACCCTTATATTCTTGAGTAATAATAAATGGTGGTTGTTTAAGGCACTGAGTTTGGGGGTAGTTTCTTAAGAAACATTAATTGTGATGATAGTGAACAGATATCCTCCTATAAAAACTTTTTGGATCTACTCAAGCAGAATTAATTCTCCTAGTCCTCAGTCCCATAGCACTTTAAATTTCTCTGTCATTGCACTTTTCTCATTGTGCCAAAATAATTGGTTTATTTGTTAAGCTTCTCTATGAGGATAGAGTCGGTAACCTAATTTCCCTTTGTCCCATCAAGGATCAGCAGTATCTGACATTTTGGCATTTAATAGCACTTATTAAGTGTTTTTAATTAAAAGTGAATAAATTATTAAGAAGGAAATGAATAAAAGCCAAAATGATCAAGAAGTCTTCCTAGAAGAACCCAGTAGAATGTAGTAAGCTCCATGATGGCATCAATGGTGTCTATCTTGTCCACCACCATAAACTTAGCACCTAAAACAGAGCCAGACACATAGTAGGTAGTCAAATATTTGTTGAAGTGCATGAATAGATAGCTGAAAGAAGGAATTTAAAAGGTGAATCCTGAGATGAGCTTTCCCCACTCCGGTATCACTCATCCACAAAAGTCCCATGGATTTGGCAGAATTGCTATAGGTCTGTGCTTGGTGGTTCCATTTTTATTTCCCCATACCAACCCTATTCTTTTTGGAGGACACAGAGTCATCACCCTCAGAAGTGGGGGCCACTTTCCTAAACCCATCAGATAAATGAGATTTTAAAATAATAAATGTTATTTATAGTATACTAACACAAGTGCCTCTGTAATACTTTGATGTCAAAGGGAGGATAGGAGAAGAAATAGATATGAAGTAGGAGAAGAAATAGATATGAAGGGATGTGTTTGGTTTATTGATTGCTTTTTTATGTTGATAAAGGCAGTTTTCCCTGGAGGGAGAAATCAAAGCCAGTCTTTTTTGTTTTAATCTAATTCCCTTAGGTTTGGAACTATATCAATCTAGGTATGTAATTCATTTTTGTTTATAATTATAGATGAATGAAAATCTCTAGCTGCTTATGAATATACAAATCCCTCATTATCTCCATTTATGAGGAAACCTTTGGTTAACTTCTAATCTCCTGTGTTTCAAATTTACCAAAGTCTCTATGTTTCTTAAATAAAAGAAAACACTTATTCCACTAGTTGCCTTTTTTTACAAACTTTATTTACTCTCATCATTTCACATTCAGAAGCAGATCTGCTAACTCCACTCATTGTTTCTAAAAGAAAGCTGCATGTGATCATTTAAGGAGGGGACATCCTTCGATTGGAAACACACAATTAGTTCCTGTTACTTCCTTTACCTCCAGAGAAGACACCAAGATTAAACGCCGTGAATAGCCAGAAAAAGTAATGGTTCTGGCCATTTCCTTCTTCCCATTATAGACACCATCATAAACAAAGAAGTTTAGTACAATAAAACATTTAAACTTGTTACCACCATTTAAGAGGCCCATCAACAAACGGAATCTCTGGGGAAGGTCACAAAAAATAGAGTTTCTTTTATACTTTATTTTTTTCTCCAACAAGCGTGGTCTAATTAGACAAAGCTAATTTCACATATGTTTAACTAAGTATAGTTCTACTCTTATTCCCCAAAACTGCCTATTTGGAAAAAAGGTCATATGTGATATTTGGTTCTGTTTATCAAGAAGAGTTCATAGTCTTGCATTTTCAGGTTCTGGGGCTTCCAACTACAGTTTTTAAGTAGTCATAGCCACAGAAACTTATTATTATTATAAGAAATAATAATAACAATGACAATAACCACTACCATGGAAACTGGTAAACAGTTAGCCATTGATGATTAGGTTGCTAGTAACTCAAGTTTGTTCTTTTTTGCAATTACTGATTATAGCTGTTAGGTGTTCATCTGCCCATTGTTAACTGTGCTGCTTAGGCAACATGCTATCTGACTCCCACTAGGTTCCTACAGATAACATCTCTCTGGCAGCTGGGTCACCATGGTAATGGGTGTTTGAGCTATTTTTCAGGAATTAGGACCTCCTTGTCCAGTTCAGGCCAGTTGAGACCACCAATCCATCAACTGGGCCTTGCAGATGCCCAATAAGTGACCTTTTGACATCAAGAGGCCTAAACTCCACCCTCAGATCATGCTAATGCCATCATTTTGTGAACGTGCATCCTATGAAGAGGCATGAAGTTTGACTACACTTGTGCAGATCATCAATTACCTCACCTCTCCTCACCTCCAATCACCTATCTGCATACTTCAGACTACCTTGCCCCCCACCCCATAAATATCCCTGAGCTCCCAGTTTCAAAGAGGCAGCTTTGAGACTTGTTCTCCCGCTTACTCACTTGGCTGCCTTGTGATTAAAATCCTCTCTCTGCTGCAATCTCGTTGTCTCGGTGATTGGCTTTCTGGGCGATGGGCAAAAACGAACCTGGTTTGATAACACCATCACCATGTACTGAGGTCTTACTTAGTGCCAAGCACTGTGCTAAGTACTTTACATGCATGAGCTTCTTTAATCATTATAACAATTCAATGAGTTTAAGTGTTATTGACCACAATTTATGCAGATAAATTTGCTACAATTCAATTTAAGATATCAAACAAGGTGCCAAAACATAAAACCTCTATAAATGCTAACCATTATTATAATTGTATAACTATTTTTCATTCACCTTAAAGGGATAATAATGAAACACAGTTCAGTGAAGGTGACTCTGAGAAGAGCTGAGATAACGTGTTCCTAATGAGAAGGCTTCCGGTGGTCTAACTAGTTTAGGAATAGAGTATAGAATATCTAGAATAGCTCCTCCTTGCCTTCTGCACCTAAGTCAAGTAGCAGCATCACCTCCATATTTTCTATCTAATCCTAATAGTTACTAAAATATATCTCCACATTGACAAGGAAAAGCCTTGAGAGTAAACGATAGGTCACTTGCATGTCAGGCTCTATGATCCAAGCCACTAAGAGAGACCATATTAGGTGAAAAAATACTGACTTCGTTGCAAATGCCAGTAGTCAGCTAGGCTCACTCACTGGATATTTGATAGGATGGGGCTCACCAACCTAAAAGCTATCCATTATGGTAATTTGCTTAATTAGCCTTAATCGTTTTCCTGCTCTTCTCTGTCTCACTTCCTGCCTGGTGTTTCCTGGAATCACATCTCAAATAAATGGCTTCCACTGGAATCCTTGTCTTGAGATCTACTTCTGAGAGATACAGGGTTATTGTGACAATTAAACGTGTAACAAGGTCAAAATTTCACTCCCATTAAACTTAGATTGGCCAGAACAAAGTGAAACAAAATATGTAGCCTCTTTATATTCTGTAACTATTCTAATCTTCTCACAAACCTCTAACATTCTAGATAATGGTGGAAGGAGAATCGAGGAGTCTTAAAAAAAAAAGCACAATTAATAATCAGTATTTATTGGCTGATAAAAGAAAA
Organism: Diceros bicornis minor; assembly: GCF_020826845.1. NCBI lineage: Eukaryota > Metazoa > Chordata > Mammalia > Perissodactyla > Rhinocerotidae > Diceros > Diceros bicornis. Next base: position 28,084,401 of record NC_080741.1, read on the forward strand.
AGACTCCTTCAAATTCAAACTATGGTCCCTTCTCCTCATTTTTTATCTCCTTGTTTCTATTCATCAAGATGGCATTAGTGTACAGTGGGTGGGATGTGCTTGGTATTTCCCTGCAGTAGATGTGGAGAAGGGAGCCTCTAAAATGTAGTGGTTTCTTTTGTAAAGTGGCTGAGTGAGTCTGTTCCCTGAATTGATGACCCTAGTATGCAGTGGCCTCATTTGAGCTTTTGAGATGCCATGATGCTACCTTCGTCTGAAGTCCTTGTCTTCAGCCATTTTCTTCTGCTCATGAGGTTCCTGCTCTTGACAGCCTCTCCATACCCGGACTCTTCCCTGGAGCACATTAAACCTATGAAGCCACTGTGTACTTCACGGGCTGTGAGAAGTCAGGAGGGCTTCTTCTATCTCATCTATGAAGCCTTTCTTCTCTGTCGATTGCCACTTCATCTAATTTGTGCCATGTGGGACATGCTGAGTGTGGAGCTTCTGCTAGAGGCTTATTGAGGAAACATACCACTAGGCTCCTCCCCTAATGTTTTCATGCTCCTCCAGAGTTATCTGGATATTTCTGCCATCTGACATCTCATCTGGGTTCTACCCCGAAAGGGAGAAAAATGTAGACCCCTGTTTCTTGCTTCTGCTCTGTGTCTCTCCTTCTACTTCTTATCTTTATAGCCCCAGCCAAACAAGATGGGCTTTTCTCTTCTTCATAGCACATCAAGAGTTCTCTCGGACGCTAGCATATAAAAATGCTCTATGATTTGTGGAGTCAGGCACGGCTCTTGATTAGGTAAAGGAGAACATTTGGAATCGAAAAGTCTCCCCAAATCTTGGATTTAAAGATCATTGTCTCAATACAAGAGGTCACTTTTCAGGTTTAAACCTGACAAATACCTCTGTTCCTCACCCCCAGGACCATGAGCCTCATGGCTCAGCCTTGAAATAGAAGGCTACAAGCCAACACAATTGAAGAGTAAAATGGAAATTCATCAGTCTAATATGTTTAAAATATTGTCTGTGTCGCATGTGCCAAGTGCCTAGAACAGTATGCAGCTCACAGGTCCAGTGAAAACTGAAAGAAACAATTATGGGAGGTCTTGCTTTTGCATAGATCCCTGAAAGGATAGATAAAAGTTGAATATACAGAGACAGGTTAAAGCATTCCAAGCAGAGAGAGCAGTCTGAGCAGGAAACAGGGCATGAATTAGGATCCAAATCATTAAAGGGTCAGGGTAAAGGTTTTGAACTTTATTCTATAGGCAATGAGGGACATTGAAAGTAGGTCTTTGAGCAAGGAAGAAACATGCTCATAGCTTTAAAAGAAAGACCAATATGACAGAAATTGTGAAGTGAAATTTATATCATTATTGTATAGTAAATAGAAATGGAAACATTCAGATTTCAACAGGTAAAATCTCAGAATAGATTGATGCTTAAGTAAGATATTTTGCCCCCTTCCTAATTATTGCTTGGTGCCAAAATAGAAACTTGCCAAAATGTCAGACCTAACAGTGATAGTCATTATATAAATAGTCATATACATAGATGCTAGATAATTTATTAAAAGAGAATATAGTATTTTCCATCAATTAGTATACCTTCTAAAATGAACTCTGCTCTCACTATAATACTTTTTAAAAAGTATTTTGCAATTATTTTCAATTCCAACACTTTAATTAAGAAAATATTTTAGAAGTAACCTAACCACTCCCGGAACAACTTCAAACGTGCTGTATTACTTGTCTAAACCCCTTCTAGTGAATTAATCTAAAGCCTAATAATTATAATAAAAACAGTCTCACATCAGTTGTCAGCAGACTTAAATATGACCAACTAAAAGGAGATTTCACAGTACTGAGATGTCCTAACAAATGCACACGACACATCTACTAGTGCAGTGTGAAGTATTATCATAAATATTTTACACTTAAGTGTCATTTGTTAAAAATAAAGCACATTGGTGCCCTAGATTGTCTGAGCGAGCTTTGCATAATTTCTAATTCACAACTTTGATAATTGCCAGAGTGGTTCCCAGTCAGTAGTGCAGAGTAGCCAAGAGTCCATAAAAGCATGTTCCAACGAGGCTTTCAGATGCCGCAGCCGCATGGGTCAAGTTTCTTTTGTTTTAGTCTCATGCCAGCTCAACCTGAACATCAAGGAAAAGATTTTGTTTTATTTTTGTCTGTTAAAAGTGAAATGCTAATTTAAAAAAAATAATCTTCCAGTGCACTAAATACCTACATCATGGACAGTAGAACTAAACATAATTTTTAAATGCTAAAATGGATCTTGAAATGGAGCAAACTGAAGGAAAAACTAGAGATTTCAAAAAGGAAGCATAGCAGTATTTTATTGGTAATCTATAAGTAGGTTTAAAAATACTTCACTGTAGAATGAAGAATTTGGTACTTGGGCTCATCTGATTCAGCTCTTTATGCAAACAAAATCTGAGCTATATAAATCAACTACAGAAAAAATGCCAACCTCAATTGGCTAATAAGAGATTTACCCAAACTACACATTTACCCAAACTACACATTTTTTAAAATAATTCATTTGTATTCTGAATTAAAGAATTATATATTTATGTGAAATACGGTTGTACATTAAAAGCACATACACAGGGCCGGCCCCGTGGCTTAGCGGTTAAGTGCATGCGCTCCGCTGCTGGCAGCAAGGGTTCGGATCCCAGGCACGCACCACTTCTCTGGCTATGCTGGGGCCGCGTCCCACATACAGCAACTGGAAGGACGTGCAGCTATGACATACAACTATCTACTGGGGCTTTGGGGGGAAAAAATAAATAAATAAAATCTTTAAAAAAAAAAAAAGCACATACACAGTATGAACAGATCCTCCATATTAAAACAGATTTTGTTATTTTCACCATCCCATCCCATTGGCATTAGAAATGTGACAATAAGTGTCTTTTTTGCTGGCTCAGTATAATATTATATCCGAGAAACTTCAAACAGGCAATAATTAATATATTAATATTATTATTTTTCCCTTTATAAATCATTTTTCCCTTTATAAATAAATCCCTTAATATATTTATAATATTATTTTTCCCTTTATAAAACCTCAAAATATATGCAATATTTTTTAAATGTAACACTAAAAATGCACACGCAATGATAAGATGTAGCAGCATTGAGGAAACTGATTAACATTTCAGAGACATTGCCATTAATTTTCCTGGAAAATACTTTTGAAAAAAAAAAAAACATTCTTTAAGTTCAAAGGAAACACCAGTCAAAGAATGTCTTTGGAGCCCCAAGTAGCATTTCTAAGGAGTTATAAGCATGCTGGACTCTTCAGAAAGGAAATCAAGTGGAAAGCTTGTAAGGGATATTAATTCAGCTCTACAGAGACAATCCTGAGAAAACAGAGGCATTGTTTTCAAAGGAAATTGGTTTTTTGAAACATAAAAAAAAGATACAACTCAGGGGGCGAAAGTTGTAACTGTGATATAGATAACACAATGGAAACACCAAACTAAGCCATCACCACTTGAAATCAAGAATGGAGACAAGACTGAGAAGCTTGGGGTAAAATACCAGAGGCCACGGTGGGTAGCCTCCACCTTTTTTTTTTTTTTTTCAAACAAGCAACCTACAAGTGGTGTATTAAAGAGGAAAATTGTTAATTGATATACATTTTGCTCAATTACATATAAGCTGACTGGAGAAGAGGAAGCCATGATGGAGGGCAAATCTGGATGAAGCTTTTTTTGTTATTTATAAAAACATTACATTTAAGTTTGGATTCATTGAGCTCTAAGTTTTTGGGGAAACATATTTAAAAAAAAAGAACTATACAGATTTATCCAAAATTTCATTGGCACAATTTGAAATAAGATTAATAGTCATATGAAAACTATGAATGAGAGAGTCCGCTGTAAGAGGATATTCGACATAAACCAGCCACATAATTTCTATCACTGACATCCAGGAAAATTCAAAGGCAAATCTAGTAACAGGGATTGATAAACATTTTTGGTACTATTGATTTGAATGAAAGTCATGGGATGTCAGATTTGAAAGGAAACCTAGAACTGTCAACTCTGACATCTTTAATTTTGAGGAGACTAAAAGCCCAGTGAGATTATCCAAAGTCAGACATGGGGAGAAGCAGATTCATCCCTACTCTGCTCCTCAAAATCCTTCCTATCCTTCAAGACTCAATTCAAGACAGAGATCCCCACCCCTGACTCTGGCATCATCTGTACCATTTGCCAATTAATTGCCCTACTGAGTCTCATTTCTTCTTTTTGCCATATTTGAACTATAGGAACTCTTCTTCCGCTGTTTGCCTTTTTTTTAATTGCTCTAACTAAAACGTGATACTGTTAGGAAAGCTGATGGAGGGTTCTAGGTTCTCAAGATACTTAAGAGCTAGAGAAAGCCCTCAACAAGTCTTAAAGCTAGATTTTGCGGGGACGTTATACCACCAACAGCAGGGTCTGGCATCTCCTCCAATGTGACAAGTGAGGCAGTGCATCTAAGGACCAGGAGATGGATTCCAGCATTGATGATGTCCATTCACACAATTTGTCCATCTCCTTTCTGGCAGTCTGTAGACATGTACTGGCAGAATCGGAGCAAACAAATATCTCCCAGTAATTCTCTCAGGGGTCTTATATCCTTCTTCAATTATCTGGCAATTGCGAACAACTTCTGCTCGTTGCAATTGACTATATTGTTTAGTAACTAGCAGCTGAAACACATTTAAACCTTTACAGTCCAACCCCTAAATCGTTTTGCAGCACATATACCTAAAAGAGTAGCTTTTTTCCTACAATAAAACATAACATCCCAGCATATTCTGTCATCTACATTCTTCATTCATATCTCATTTTTAGGGACCAGTCAGGGACACTGTGCTGCACCTTCCAGAACCCTCTTCAAGACTGAAGGATTTATTTTCCAGGCTGCGGAAAGTGCTGTAGGCTAGAAGCTCTCACCTTGCAGCTCTCTCCAGGAACTGCCCTTGGCTGCAAAGAAAGCCACTTTGCCCAAAATCATGCCCCTTCCCTGGAGGCAGTTTGCACCCAGAATCCAAAATATAAAGGCCTGCTATCTTCACTTAAACTCAGACCAACTGTGAAGATCTAACCCAGTTTCAAAGTTCCCCCATGAAATGTGTGAGAACTTTGCTGTAACTGCATTGTTGCATTCCAGTATCTCCCTCTGCCCAGTCCAGCTTCTGTCCCTTCCCCACAGGTGTTATTCCTAATAACCACCTGCCCGCAAACCCCCATCTCAGAGTCTGTTCTCTGGGGAACCCAACCCACAACAAGCCTTAGCATTCTTTCATTTTTTATTTCTCATATTAGCAAACTGCCTTTCATGCCCATGTTCATCCACTCAATTGATATTGTATGAGCACCTACAATATGCCGGGCATTATTTTATGTGCTGATTATTCAGCAATGAAAACAATAGATCCAGAGGATTTCACTGGCAAAGTCTACCAAACACTTAAGGAAAAAAATAAGCCCAATTCTACATAATCTCTTCTAGAAGATTGAAGAATAGAGAACACTTCTCAACTAATTTTTTGCGGCCAGAATTACTCTAATACTCAAAACAGACAATGAAATTACAAGAAAAGAAACTACAGACCAATATCTCTCATGAATAAGATGCAAAGATCCTTAATAAAATATTGGCAAATCCAATCCAGTTATATATAAAAGGAATTATACAACATAATTAAATGGAGTTCAATCCAGAAATGCAAGGTTGGCTCAACATTCGTAAATCAATCAATGTAACATCATATTAACAGACTAAATAAGAAAAACTGTATGATCATATTAATAGGTGCAGATAAGACATTAAATAATATTCAAATGCCCACTCATAATAAAGTCTCTCACAAAACTAAAAATGGAAGAAACTTTCTTAACTTAATAAAGATTATAGGTGAAAAAATCCATAGCTAACATCATGCTTAATAGGAAAAGGCTGGATGCTTTCCCCTAAGATCTGGAACAAGGCAAAGATGTCGTCTCTCATCACTATGGGGGTAGAAAACAGATCAATGGTTGTCAGAAGTTTGGGAAGGGAGGAATGTTTGACTAGAGGCAGCACAAGAAATTTTTTAGGGTGATGGAACTTATCTATATGCTTGATATATGACACTACATATTTGCCAAAACCTATAGAATTTTACAGCACAAAGAGTCAAACAATGTATGTAAATCTTTTAAAAACTCAACCAGGAAATTGGAGGATCCTAGGATGGAATGTATACTGTAACAAAAGAATCTAACTGTATTTTAAATATGTAACATAATCTCACTGAAGGAGGTGAAGAAAGAAGTGCTAGTCTAAGTAACTTTGGGGAATGATATTTTTACTAGAAACTGTAAGGCTAAAGACAAAAGGAACTTCATATAAACATTAGCTGATAAACACTCTAGCTGATAAAGTTGCTTCTCACAAGGTATGGGTAAATAATTCTGATTGCTACATAAGCATACTGGGATTAAACAAATAGGTAAAAATATGGCAGATAGTGGGAGCCAGGTTTCTCACTATTAGAATGAGAGTTTACACAAAAACATAGTGGGAAGGCCACAATGAACTCTGTGGGACTAGATTAGAGTTGGAGAAATCAATATGAATTTACAGTTACCTTAATATAGATACAAGTGATATACAGGTATATAGTAATATATAGATAATATACAAACAAGTAGATGGATACAGAAACAGTTATAGATACACTAATACATGGGTGTATACATGAGTTGGTATCCATACATATATTTCCTAGCTCTCTCTGCTGAGAGAGCCTAGAAATGATGATATCACAGTAACAATGAGCACACTCAGAGCCCAGATCTTGCTTTTTAATTCTCTAATAAATACTTTAATAAAAGGAACAAGGGATCCTTGGAGAAATGACTGATTCTAAAGTTGGAGCACAGAATACAGATGATAAGCCTGGAGCATCTTGTAGTGCTAGAAAGTAAGGAAGTGCTCACAAAACAAAAAAAAACGGGGGCATGTCAAAAGGATACAGGGGCCAACCGAAAGAGCTACTAATGGCCAAAGCTGGAACAATCTGAGCAACAAAAGATACAAAGGATTGGATTATAACCTAAAGTATAAAATAAATATCCATAATCCATATTGATTAATGCTTGAATAAATAAATAATGAGAAGAGGTAAACTTCTTGTGACAAACAATTCTAAGTACTTTATGTCGATACTCTGTTCTCAAGGAGGTGGAGCATAACTCCACACGTCTTGAGTAGGGGCTGCACTTAGTGACTTGCTTCCAAATAGTAGAGTATGGAAAGAGGAAAGAAAACTCTACAGTGGAGAAACTTAACAAACACGGCCTCAGCCAGGTGATCAAGTTCAACGTCATCAGTGATACTTCACGATGATAGAATGTCCCTTTGATATGATGTGATGAGAATGGCATTTCACCTCACGGTTTCCTCCCAAAAACCTATAACCTCAATCTAACCGTGAGAAAAACTTCAGGCAAGTCCCAGTTGAGGGACATTCTACCAAATACCGGATCAGTACTCCTCAAAACTGTGAAGGTCATCAAAAACGAGAAACTCTGAGAAACTGTCATAGACCAGAGGAGTCTAAGGAGACATAACAACTGAATGTAATGTGACATCCTGTATGGGATCCTGGAACAGAAAAAAAGACACTAGAGAAACGCTGCTGATATCTGAAAGCAAGCATGGTTAATAGTAATATACCAATATTGGTTTCTTAGTTGTGACAAATGGTGCATAGTAATGTAAAATGCTAACCATACGGAAAACTAGGTGAGGAGTATATTGGAACCCCCTGTTTTACCTTTGCAACTTTTCTGTAAATCTAAAACTATTCTAAGATTAAAAGTTAATTTAAATTTAAAAAATAAGGCACTGGCCTTGGGACACTCTAAAAAACAATCTCACAGCCAAAATAGAACATATAATCAACTTCCTCTGTCTGAGTTCCAGTATTTTATTTCCTCTTCTTTCATCTTGTCCTTGTCTAGAGCCACGGCCCCCTGCAGATCTGCTTTCGCTCTTCCTTCTTCTTAGACCTGTCCTATAGCACTTTTTTGGAATTTTTTTTTCAAAGATCTTTATTTAAAGCTGCAGGGAGTAGTCCTCAAATATTCCCCTCAGTCTCTCTTGTATCAAGATATCTACTCCTCTGGGGATCCTGATCCCCATTAGCAATGAAATGGACACAGATCTATATCCAGGGCACAGGGGTGGAGAAACCATTTATGCCTCAGGAGCTCTTTAATACAAAAGAACAGGCGACAGGGAGTGAAATCCATTAACAACCTAAAGCCCCTCGGGACCAACACTCCAAGTATTGCTAACAAAACAATTCCTATAGAACAGCAAGGAGTCAATAATAACTTTCTAACCCGAGTACACTTTCAAAAATGGCTCCTAGATATATAGTGCTACCTCTCGTTTCAATTTACAATTCTTCCTACGTTTACCAGCCTTCCTTTATTCTTATGGCATTCCTATGCACATAATAATAAAGAGTAATCACATCTTACATGTATTTAGTGATTACTATGTGCTATGTACTCTCCGAATTATTTCATTTAATCCTCACAGTAAGGTGGTTACTATAATTATCCACAAATTACAAATAATAAAACTAAGTTCAAAAAGGTTAAATAAATTAATCATGTTTGTAAATAGTGGAGCCAAGGTTTGAACCGAGATACATATGGCACCAGATTCCATGATCTTAACTTCTATACATCCTGCTTCAGATCTGTATGTCTTCTCTTCTCTCAATTACTCTTTCAGAGACTTTTAACATTTGTCGTTGGTTCTCTGTCCACGCTCGTTATGGTGGACAATTTTTGTGAATCAATGTTTTCTCAGAATAAGACTGAGGTCCCCAAGCATCTGATCAGAAAGAGAGAGAAAAAGAGACATCAAACTGAACAAAATCCTGTAGTTGTGCTTCATCTTTTTCCACTCCCGACTCAATCCTTACCTCTCTGGTTAAAGCACCAACCCACAATTCTCATTTACGTTATGTTCAGGTCTCCTTCAAAACCTTAACCCGGGAAAATAATAAAATATCCTTTAAAGAAGAATGAGGTACAAAACTGCAGAATAGCAATCCTTTAACATGTCTTAGCAAGTTCCATTGTATTATGTATGCAAATACCTGAAACTATATATCAATCAGCTTGAATCACCATTTTCCACTGTATGGTGGTTACTAACTACAACCACCACAGGATTTAAAATAGAAGCTCTAAACATTTTTAATCCCACAAAGCTAACCAGTTTTCCCAAAAGTTCTCCCTGATTCACAGCGGAATCATCAAGAAAATTAATCTGTTCAACTAAGAAAAACATCTAACTGGAATAGTATTAATAAAAAATTTATGTTCCCAATTTTATTAATTAAATTCTTGAGTTATAAATTGGTTATTATTTTATAAAACACATCTATTTAAATATAAAAGATAAAAGGCACCCCAATTAACTAATAATTTCCAAGATAATAGTTATGTAGAAACCACATCTCTTAGTTCTGTAAATTCCCCCATAAGCACCAACTGCCTTGCTTATAGCAGAAACTCAAAGAATCTTTTATCTGTCAGGCAAAAAATTATTGGTTGTTTTTCAATGTTTGTGGATAATTGTGTCAAGAAAAGTCCTGAGCTCAAATTCAGTGTTTAGAATGTTTTCTAGTCATTAAGCAATTTCCGGAGAGGAAAAATAATATCAAGTAAAAGGCATGGATTCCTTTCCCACACATTCTGATAAACTGCTCTGTAAGAATCAAACAAACATGAAATGACCTTTCCTAAGTCACATATAACTTTATTAGGAATGCCAAAATATTCTACACTGTTCAAACATTAGAATTATCAAAAAACATTTATTAGTGTTTTATTAATGGAAGGAAGGAAGTGAATCTTTAATGCTACCCATCCAGACAAATCAATACCCACTAAATAGAAGGTAATCCTCTCATTGAATATGCCAACTGTAGAGCATGGAAGTCTCCCATGAATATAGATTTTCAAAAAATGAACACCTAGTACAGAATCTGTCTTACCCCATTTCCTCATCATCAGGGCTTTTTGTCTGAAATGGAGTTAGAATATCTACTTATGTGCTCAACTAAATGAGCGATTCAAAGATGCTCTAATAATCAACCACTATATGGCCAAACAGGTGGTCAAGCTAATTAGATGCTGAAATTACCAGCTTACATCTTGGTTGCATTTTATTTCAGATAAAACATGGGAGGATATGTTAAAATCATATTTCGAGCAATAATTTTTGTAATCAAAATGTAATTCACTTATTTTATGTAGATTAGGATTATCCTCAATTGACTTGAAATAGAAATATTTTCCAGTGCTATTTCATTGCTAGCCTATTTACTAATATTCAGAGAAGTTTTAATCATATTTGACGTTACTCTCTGTTATTCAGAAACCCAGCTGTTTTCTTTACCCCAAGCTGTCAGTCATGGAACTGAAGATCCCTGACAATTACCACACAGGATAAAACTACTTATGGGAGAAAATCACCTCTGGGGAGGATGTCAATGTGCACAATTTACAAACAACTTAACCACCCAAAACTAAATATATCTTGGGCTATTATCTTACATGTGAAGTAGTTTTGTATACATTTTTTTCTTTTATTATATAGGGAATACATGAGTTCATTGTAAAAAAAATCACAAATTAATGTATATATATATATATAAAAAACTCTTTTGTCACCCCACCAACAGCAATACTGAATTCTAATTCCCTATGCAAAGAAAATCTTTACTAGGTTCAGTGTATATTGTTTCACAATATGCATACAACTCACATATATACATCTACGCATATTTTACTTTTCTTTCTTAAACTTTAAATCCATATACGATAATTGAATTAAAATTTCAAGACGTATATATAATTTTTTTCCTAAATCTCCATATAGTCTTATCTTTAATACGTTAGCTGGGAGGTGGTGGTGGGTGTTGCTGTTACTAATGTTGTTTTTAAATTAAGGGTGAATAAAAGCCTAACTTACTTCTTAGTAACCTTCCTCCCTACAACCCTGGCTTAGGCAGCAGGAAAAGGGACTCTCATCGCATAAGTCAAAGGGATTTCTGTGTTTGCCCTGTGACCATTTACCCCAGGGATTCTCAAAGATCAGACTGGGTTTTTGTAGCTGAAGAGAACCAAATACCATGTGTGATTTGTTCAGTGTCACTTAGTCTTTTTCAAACAGTTCTAACGTTTACATACGTTACTTTGGAAGTCCCGGCTGTGCTCCCACGGCACATAACCCCTGAGCTCACATCATCCCATTTTTCTGTCCTCTCTTTACAAGTTGCATCTTGATGAGAAATCAGAAAAGTCTCCCTAAGGAGCCTCAGATGCAGAGTTGGACAAAATGAGAACTGTGGCACATATCCAGGACTCACCACATTTGCTGAATTCCATCACAAGAAGGCAGAGCTCCTTAAAACTCCATGGAAGAGTATTTATTCCTGAGGAATCTTAAAAGATCTGAATAAAGGCAATCTTCACTCCACGGGGGTCCGGACATTGAGGGTTGGCCAAAGCAAGGGGCCGAAGACACATGAGTTTGCTCTCCAAATAAACTTGAGTAAAAGTACCCCAAAGGCACATTCTCCCTAACTCATAGTGAAGAACGGTAATAGCCATGTTGTTCTCTGAAGCCAAATGGAATTGGTCCTCAGTTCTCTGTAAATCCCAATCTCTTCCACCAGTAAAATGAGAGGAACTAAAGTACCTATTGGATAAAGTCATTGTGAAAACTAAATCATCTACACAAAATGTTTAGTATAGAGTCTTCAAAATGATGGTTATAACTACACTTACAACTGTTGTCATTATCATCTCAATTTTCAGGCATTCGATTCTTAAAGTGTACATCACCACGAGCCCAAATGTCTGAATGCAAGGAATAAGATTTTTTTCTCCATAACACCTTTATCTTTCTATATGATCTCTGCTATCTGCCCAGCACCTGGAACGGCAAAAGCCAAATGAATGAATGAATGATCAAACGAATATGTTTTAGCATTTTACATTATTTTCTTTCCCATCTACTTCATGGACTCTTGCCTCTTTTATTATGAAACAATGATTTGTTCTCCATTTCTTCCCAGCCTGTATCAAAACACTCCAGTCTTCACATATGGTGATAGCTTTTACAACATTTAAAATTTTAAGTGGGCTATTTATCCCCTACTGCCAATAAGTGTGTTCCTATTAATCCATTTATCACCTGTATCATGAGCACAGAGGTGACTGGGAAGATGAATAATAATAGCAGGCAAAAGGATCTACCTCAAATTCTCTAAAATCACTAAATGTACTGTGCTCTTCTTCCACGTAAAAGATTATGGGGTGACAGAACCAGCACATTAAATTTGGAAAGGCAGCTCAGTTCACAGGTGTAGCCAATTGAGTCTACAGTGCCACTTTCACATAAGCCTATCCTGTAATCAATTACATATTTGCTTAAGTTCCAAATCACTGCAGAGAGTTGTCTGTTAATCTGATTACATTATGATCATTACTTCTAGCCATCCAACTGTTTAAAGAGGAAAAAAAGAAACATCCCTTTTAAAATAGACACACCAAAACATTTTCCTACACTTCTCTTTAATTTCAAACTCTTTTGCATAGCGTGAATTAGAATAAAATGGAATAAGATTGTCCTTCAAGGGCAGAGCATTCTGAATTCTCCCTTCTCAATAATCTCTCTCTTCTAAAATAATTCAAAAGAAAACAGTATATTACTCCAGTGTCACAAAGCCTTTTCACATGTGCTATTGAAAAAAGTCATCACTCAAAACGTAGCTTAATCTTCTATGCCCTACCAATTATTTCTGTTAAGAAACTATTTATATTTGAGAATGTTTGTTACCACCAGCATCCTGTTGTGATGAAATCCATAAACAACAAAAATCTGAGAGGCAAAGGGAGGTAGTCTGAGAAACGGTGCTTTTCATATTTAGCAGCATAATGGAGTTGAAAGCAGTTAAGAGGAGAAAGAAAGGGACAGCTGACTGCTCCCCTCCTCCTGAGATGTGAATTTAGAGTGTGATTTTCTCTTATTACTTTTGAAGTGAGGCAAACCTCAGACATTCTCATGTGGCACTGACGGTATAGAAGCAAGTTTCTAGGCCAAAAACAATAATTTAATCACAGCCAACTAGGATTTTTCAAACTACCACTCTGGTACAATCAGTAGGATAGATAAGGAGTAAATGGACATAAATGTCTTTTGTAATAACTGCTAAATAGTTATTTTTATACCACTCTCTAATTTCTAATTATGCCACAGGAACAAAGGCACACTACGGCAATCACGAAAATGCACCTCTCAGATCTCTTACTTTTAGAGGCATAATTGGCAACAGCCCAAGCTGCTGCATTTTGAAATCTGTCACTGTGTCTGTGATGGGGCCATGCTCCCCACCGCTGCTCCTAGCCTCTGGCTGAGCCCATTCCTGCAAGATGCGGGAGCTCACTGATGGGAGGACTTGGCTAGAGGACTTCCTGTCAGCCTTGCTGAAACTGTCTTAAAACTGTGCTGCAGTCTAAGACCTTCCTTCTTCCCATCCTCTCTTCCTTCTTCTCTTCCTTCCTTCCCTCTCACCTTTAGAGGGGTCTGAAAATTCTTCTAGTTTCTTCTGATCCCTCCCCAAGTTTCCTCACTGGCATTTCCCGCAGTAAATCTCTTCCCATCTAATACTACTTTAATACCTGCTACTCAGACAACTGTGACCTACACCTGTACTTCACACAAAAGAAAATGGGGGCAGATTTATTTTTTATATTTTTATAAAATTTTATATAAAAATATTATATATTTTTATAATCGCATTTTAAAGTCACTGGATAAATATATAAAGCAAATAAAGGAATCCATTTTTTTATTTGCCTATAATTATGCCCTAATTTATGTTTGGTAAATTCTGATTTCTGTTTATTAGCTTTCACTCAAGTTCAATACCATTGTACTAATCTCCTCGATCTCTAATATACCGACATCTTGCCCCCATAACACTCAAAAATAAACATGTTCCATTTATTTTAAAATTCTAATAAAAGAACAAGTTTCTCAGGTAAGTTTGAAAAAACCAGGGCAGAGGCAGATATGACTGATATTAAAAGGAAGTTTTCTTTCTTTCTTCTTTTCTTTCTCTTTCTTTCTTCCTTCCTTCCTTCCTCCCTCCCTCCCTTCGTACCCCTCCCCTCCCCTCCCCTGCCCTCTCTTCCCTTCCCTACCCTTCCCGTCCCTTCCTTCCTTCCTTCCTTCCTTCCTTCCTTCTTTCTTTCTTTCCTTCCTTTTTTGGGGGCTGGGGAAGCAGTTTGTGGCAGAAAATGCTAGCTAATCACCAAACCCCTTTCCACTTCTGCTGGACATACAGCCACCAGACTATACTTCTCAGCCTCCTGCATGTGGCCAGGTGTGACCACGTGACTGAGTTCTACCCAGTGAAATGTGAGCAGAAATGAAGGGCGCTATTTCCACATCCATTTTATGGCCCATAAAAACTTTCCTGTGTGACTCTCCATGTTCTTTGCCTTTTCATTTATCACTGCCTACAAGCACAGCAAACCTGGAAACCACATGTTAAAGATGAAAAAATGACAAGATGAAAGGAGCCTGGATCTCAGAGTTACCAAACAAACAAGAGCTGCCTTGACCAGGAAGGACCTGGGCTGTTATGTAAACAATAAATAAACTTTATTGTGTTAAGCCTCTAAGATTTGGTGCTGAGCTTGTGTTACAACAGCAAGCATTACTTTAACTAATATATAGTTCTATACCACGAGTATAGCTAACAGGATTCATAATATGATTGCCTCTGCAAGGCAATGATGAAGGGAGGCTGTGGCAGATGGCTGCAAAGATGACCACCAAGTGTTCTTCCCCTTCCTGTGTGCACAAGCCACTCCTCTCCTCAAGAAGCGGTTTATTTCCCCCACTCCTTGAATCTGGATGGTCCTGTGACTTGTTTTGACCAATAGAATACACTGGGGACCTTCAGGCAGTTCCAAGCCTAACCCTTAAGAACCTAGACAGCTTTTACTTTCAGCATGAACCTAGTGGCCATGCTATAAGGAAGACCAAGCTGTCCTCTTGGAGGCAGGGGCCACTTGGAGAGGCCTCATCATGAGGAGAAAGAGGCCACATGGAAAAGATTCAAGGCACCACAGCCAGCTGCCAGCTCCAAGTCTCCAGGACTTGGTGAGACAGTTACCTTCTTCTTTCCAAGCCAGCCCACAAGCCAGCTGAACGTAGCCATGTGGGTGACCCCAGCTGATACCGCATGGAGCAGAAGAACTGTCCAGTCAACTCACAGATCATGATAAATAATAAATGATTGTTGTTTTAAGCCATTCAGTACTTTTTCGGGGGGTGGGAGTTGTTGTTATATAAGAAATGATAAATGATGCATTGGGATTTTAAGTAAAGTAGTAGAGTTTAGAGTAGGAGATAGCCTGAGAAGTGATAGTTTCTCTATTGTATTTTCAGCTTTGAAATGCCAAAATATAAATAATTGTAACTTTTTACCCTTTTAAAATATTCTTACGTTCTCCTGTCAAATAAATGACAGACATCTTTAGGTTACCGAGTAACCCCCTGATTTCAACACGAACAGAAGTAGCAAAACAAAACATTCTTGTTATTTCAAAATAAAAACACAAGTAATATATTTATACGCATAAAAAGGTCAAACTACACATAAGGAGAGGGAAAAGTGATAACTCCCCTTCCATGTTTCTTTCATGACTCCAACCCCACTCCCTCTCCCAGAGGGAACTGCTGAGGAGATTTCAGTTTAGTGTGTTTCATTCTTCCAGGTTTTTTCTATGCAACGTCTATGTGTCAATGCATGTGTGTGTTTGTATTTGCTTTCTGTATTTCAATATGATGGGATCAGACTATGCATGTTATTTTGCAACCCACAGAATTCATTTTTGAGGGAACAAATATGCTATGACAGACTCTATCAAGGGATTTATTTTTTACACGTGTGCTTTCTTTCTGTTAAGTTCACATTTAGAAGCTTTATCCTCTAGGACCAACAACATGCCACCAACCACTTCTCTCCTTCGATTTAAGCATACTACATAACAAGAAGAGTTTCTGAAATACAGACTATCTTTCCCACAGAGCAGTTTCTTATCTGTTTGATTTTGAGACATTTTCATTGCATGAATACTACTTTTCACGTTTCATGAAAATTTTTCATGTTTCTGTTTCAACTATTTCCTGGTAGTCTTCAACTAAGAAAAAATAATGGGGAAGGATAAAGCTCTGATGTCCACAGTCCCCAACAACTTACTGGTAACAAAGATTGTGAGGGCACTAATAAATCTGTACCGTCGCAAAATTGTAATACTTATCCCAAGCTTGGAAAGAGGAGAATTAGATAGAAAGACATGAAAATGCATAGAAATTTTTCTCCTTAGAAATCTCTTTGTGCTCGATAATCTTGAATAATGTGTATTCTTAAATAACGCATATTCTCAGATTCTTGAGTCAACTTTGGAAAAGCTAATAACTCTACAGAAAGATTTCTTGGGTCAAAATTGCCAGATTTCTTGAATGTCAGGCCTCTTTAAAATGGATAGTTTTGGTTCTTTAATCCTGGAAGAAAAGGCATTTCCTTCTTCTTTGTAGATGAATACGAGGTCTAAAGGCATCTCAAGGACACGCTATCTTAAGAAGGAAAAACAGTCCTCTTTTTAAACAATAATTCAGATTAGACTCCTTCATTATTAACAGAATATGAAGTAGAACACCTTTGCATCTGGTATTAACAGAATAAGTATCTTCTTTCAATCAACCACATAGAATATCTCCATTTGTGAGAAAATTCCATGGAGTTGACTACACTTTAGCATCAGATAATAGCCTGGCTGAGACAGAACATTTTCATTTCATTTCATAACAGAAATATGCTTAGCACTATGTTTCTTCCACTCTTAGCATATGTTCCCTTGAGGTACGTGACAGTGTCAAGAAGGCACTAGATAATAATATTATACCTGTGGCAGATTGTGTCTTCCAAAGACAGCCGGGATAACATCTCCTAATTCACATATTCCTCTTACAATGCAACTCCATCTGTTGAAATCTAGGTGAAATCTATATCCTTTACCCTAGAAACTGGCTGGGCTTTTGTGACAGGTTCAACAAACAGAGTACAGTTGAAGTGAGGCTGCATGACTTCTGAGGCTAAGTAATAAAAGAAATTTCATTTCCACCTTGCTGCTAAGCAATCACTCTTTGAGCCCTGAGCCTCAATGCATCATGCAAGAGACTGCCCTGAAGCAGCCACGCTGTGAGGAAACCCAGAAGAGCGCACGTGTGAGGACAAACGGAGAAACTCAGCCATCTCTTGAAGAGTGGTGTCCAGTCAGCTTCCAGCTACTCCAGGCCCCTGTTGAGTCAGCTACAGCCCCTCAAACCAGAACCAATCAGCTAAGCTGTTCCCAAAGTCCCAACCCACTGAAATTATGGGAGAAAATACAATGGTTATTGTTATTGTTCTAAGTCACTAGGTTCTGCAGTGCCTTGTTACATGGAAATAGACAACTAGAAAAATAGCTAATATTTATTGGGCCATAATAATATTGAGCGCATGATATTTTACTCAGTTTATTGGGCATATAATATTTGTGTGCCAGGCAGTGTTTAAAGAAAATTACATGAATTAATTCATTTAATCCTTACAAAAACCCTGTGTGGTAAGTATAATATTTCTATTTCAAGATAGGAAACTAGAGCAAAGAGCGCTTTTGTAAATTCCTCAAGTTCACAGTAGTAGGTGGCAAACATGGGAATTAATCCTGAGAGTCCAACTCCTGAGCTAACACTTCTATTTTATTATTTTATTTTATTTCATTATATATATATTATATATGTATAACATATAATTGTGGTTGAAATATACATACATATTCATACATATACATGTATATACGTATATATCAACCACAGTTATATTATTAAATAGAACAAAAATATTCAGAACTTTTTAAGATAAAAAACACAAGACTCCAGAGAAATATCTACTTGAAGCTATTCATCCAGACTTTCTGGAAATTATGCCTCTTATCAAAGCATTTCCTGAAAACATGTTTTCATTTTATTCTGTTTGTCATCATGAACTTGGCTTTTCATTGAGTGTCATTATAAGAAATTGTGATATGAAGACTGTTTCTACATAATCAGTAAGAAGCAATATTGCAGACAGGCCTCTCTATCACTGCATGGGTAAACACCTGTTAGAATATCATGTAAGGCACAGGATACCTAAACATGGAAACTTCGTTGTGCCTTTTTGAGCCACTTTTCTGCAATGAATTTACTTGTCTAGTTTCTCTTACTTCAGGATTTAAACTATTACCTTTAATAGTCAAGTGGAGTCCAAAAGTATCAAAGCATAACAAAATATGCAGGGTTATTTATCTTGGGAATTTATATAAGAAACAAAGTATGAATTACGAATTTTGTATTGAGGATGACAGAGAGTTTAACATACCAATTATTTATAACAAATTCTAAAGAATTTGGCAGCAAGACCCAATTCTTCAGTTCCTCATGACTATGGAGTTGGTGATGAACTTTAACTTCTATGGCTAGAGGAGTGACCTCAGAAGTGGTGCCATCTGAATCCTCTTGAGTGGGGCTTTGTTCCACAACAGACCTATATCTAGCACTTGCAGAGCCCAAGGCAAGAGTACAAATGCAGGCCTGCGTACCATGCATCTAAATATTTAGAAGTTGTAACTTATGCTGCGCCTACAGACTGGCCTGCATTCCCACCCAGGGGCCCTATAGTCACTTATGGGAAGTTGCCATGGGGACCCAGGGGCTAAGAGAGTTGCATTATCCCTTGGTTCAGCCCTTCTGCCTGGGAATGTGAGAAGCAACACAGATCTGCCTGGCAGGACAGGGTGGATATTTGCCTACTGCTTACATTTGCCCACCAAACTTAAGGAAATTCTCTGTTAGGCAATATATGGTGGTTTTACATATTTCTGCAAATTCTTTGATACTTCTCCTGTCTTAGTCTGTTTGGGCTGCTATAACAGAATACCATATACTGGGTGGCTTATAAACAACAGAAATTTATTCCTCACAGTCCTGAAGGCTAGGGGGTCCAAGACCAAGGCACCAGCAGATTCAGTCTCTAGTGAGAGCCTGCTTCCTGGTCCACAGGCGGTGTCTTTTCACTGTGTCCTCACGTGGCAGAGGCGAGAGAGCTCCCTGGGGTCTCTTTTATAAGAGCACTAATCCATTCACGAGGGCTCCACCCTCATGACCTAATCACCTTCCATAGGCCCATCTCCAAATACAATTGCACTGGGGGTTAAGATTTCAACATCTAAATATTGGGAGGACACAAACATTCAGTCCATAACACCTCCTACCAAAAGTAGAGTCTAATTCCTCTCCTCTTGAATGTGGCCCAATCATAGTAACTCAGTTCTAATAAAAACAATGTCATACAAGTGACTCTGTTTGATTTCCAAGGCCACTTTAGAAGAAAAAGTGATAACTTCCAGCTGGACATCTGTGTGTGTGTGTGCGTGCCTCCCTACTGACTCTCGGAAGTCATGGTCTCAAGGAGGCCATATGTAGGTGTTCCTGGTGACAACCCCAGCTGAGGTGCCAGCCAGTGGCCGTCATCAACAACCAGACATGTGAGTGAATGAGTCTTCAGATGATTGCAGCCTAACTGATGCTAAGTGGAGAAGAGACAACTGTCCCCACCAAGCTAACTCTGCCCAAATCGCAGAGTTGTGAGCAAAACTGTTGCTATTGTTTCAAGCCATCAAGTTTCGGGGTGGTCATATAGCCATAGATAGCCAGAACACAGTGTTAAATACCAGTTTTTCCAATGGCCATGCTATAGTGTTAATTGTCCCAGATTTCTAAGTCAGAAGATCTGAGAATTTGAATTGAAGCTTCATCATTTAATACTGTGTGGATATATTAGCTTCTGTTTCCTCATTTACATAATGAGATAATAACCCTCCCTGAGGGATATCAAGAGTTTCAAAAGGAAAATGTATATGGACATAAATGACACAGGGCACTTCACATTTCATTAATGTTCCTTGAATCCAGATCTGACAATTCCAGACATTTATTCTTTCTTCCTTTTCTACCCCTATCGCTTTTCCACAAGGGCAGAGAATTGTGAAAGGTATGCCTGCTATGTCTGCATCTAAAAGTTTGCATCTGAATAATCTGTACTTTATTTTTAAATGAAGAAATTATTACTAGAACATTCTTCATCAAGACCATTATCCATTCATAGAATTAAGAAGAAACTGATAGACTTTTATTTTTCGGAGTCATCGAAGATCCCAGAAAGAACAATACCTACTGTGTTCCAGTGGGAGCTTACATACTGATCCATCTTCTGAATATGCCTTCTCACTGAGCTAAGTGTCTGAGGGAGCAAAATGCTCCCCATTAAAGCCCAAGATGGCTCAACTATGTCATCTGCTCCCGCCACAATGTTAGAATGCTCTGCATCCTAAAGAATGACTCAAAAACAGATTCTGACTTGAAAGGTTGACTTTTCTAGAAGCTACATTTCAGAGATACTAAGTCTTTTATTTTTTAATTTTCTCCTAATGTTCTCTAAATGGCATCAGAAGATGAATTTCAAAGAAGTATAACATATTTAAGATTTCACTTACCAAACAAACGAAGTAAAAGACGATATCAAACATCTGCGGTTTTCAATAGCGTCACTAGCAAAGAAGCACAAAACGGTGTTAGTGAAGTGCATAATTTGGCATCCTTGCCATCAAAGGCAATTTTAAACACATAATTCAAAATACCCATTGACAGCAGGTCCCTCTTGCTGGATATTAATCTGCCAGGATGAATCTGAAAACATCAATGTCTCTCAATTAGAAGCATAAACTTTAAAAGTGAGAAATAAAATCATAGTGGCATAAACAGGGCGCAGGTGGGTAATTGACAAGCCTGCATAATGTGGAAAAATCATCGGTTAGAGGAAAAGGCATAATAATAATATAAAGCTATGAGTTTGCACAGCCACTTCACCCAAAGAGACCAAAGCCCTTAACATACATGATCTCATTAATCCCCCTGCTACCTGCTGCAGGGGCAGTGTTAGGGCAGACACCCATTGGTGGTGATTCTGTGGCCATCGGCACCCTGTGCAGCAGCGTTTGTGAACCCGATTACTTTCCTTCTCTTCTCTGTAATAAAGTGTGTGGTTAGCGTTAGAGTCACAGCTGGATATGTGACACAGCTTCAGTTCTTAAACCAATTTCTCCCTTTCCCCAACTTGTCACACTACGCAGATAACTATCTAAAATATTTCCATCGACAGGTACATTATTAACAGGCTGTAACGGCGTCTCTGAAAGAGAGTTCAAAGACATCAAAAACATCTGTAACTACTAATTAGAGACTCGCTTAACTACATGAGATTATTTCAGAAAGCAGGTTAGCTGTGGGCCTCACTTGTTGCTCAACACTCAGGACATTTCAGACACTTGATTTTTTTCAATTACTCTCTTCCCACCTCCTGTTAGAAAGATTATATACACATTTATAGTGCAGGTAAGTGTAGATTCATGAAAAACAATAAACAAAAACACCATTTAGCCATCATTCATGCTAACTTTTCTGAAATTCAGATTACCAAAATCTTATTTCACATCTCTGTATTCATTATATTCATTGTATTGCATTGTAAAATAAGCCGCTATGAAATATAACTATTTTTCAAATGCTACTCATTCATATTACATCAATTGAAATTGTCAAACTACAGCTCATGTTCCTTGAAGAAGAAAAAATTACACTGATTCAGAACCCTATTTCTATATCTACAAACCTTTATGTATGCTAATGATTTTACTATATTGGAAGATTCCACTGGGTGAATTTGTTTTTTGGTAATCCATCCAAGGAATGTATCTGCCACTTCAAATTCTCTTTGAAAATAAACTTTTAAAACTATGTCTGCACTGAAATTTTAAATCAATGACTTCACTTCCAAAATATAATTATTTAGGAAAAAGCATAACCAAATTTTTTAATTGCCTGGGAAGTACGCATCTTGATTTTCGGGTACACAGCTAAGGGAGAAGTATTACATGCAAACTTTCAGATTGTGTTTGCATGGAGCTACGGCCTTGAATTTTTGTAAAAAATAAAATAATTGGTATCCACCTGAGCTATAACAACACCAACATTTTCAGGAGAAATGTCATTTTCAGAAGTGGATCCCTTATGAGAAAGTGGCAGAGGCACTTAGGGACAGTAATGACTAAGTTTGATAACTCATTGATTTGATTAATTTAAATACTATGTGCAGGTTTTGCATTTATACTGAAATGTGATTGATTTTACGAAAGGCTGAGTTAAGGCTAGCATGCCACATCTGTCTGCCAGGTCCAGCTACTAGATATTGAGACTCTTGCTACTCTAAATGTGGTCCTGAGCAACATCTTGGGTTCATTAGAAATGCAGAATCTCAATGTCCAATTATGCAAAGTGAAATATGTCAGAGGGAGAAGGTCAAATACCATATGATTTCCCTCATTAAGTAGTAGATAATAACAACAACAAACAAACACATAGAGACAGAGATTGGATTGGTGGTTACCAGAGGGGAAGCGGGGAGGGAGGAGGGCAAAAGGGATGATTAGGCACATGTGTGTGGTGATGGATTGTAATTAGTATTTGGGTGGTGAACATGATGTATCTATGCAGAAATAGAAGTATAGTGATGTACACCTGAAATTTATACAATGTTATAAACCAATGTTACTGCAATAAACAAAAAAATTAAAAAAATTAAAAAATTAAAAAGAAATGCAGAATCTAAGGCCTCATTGAACTAAGGCCCCAAACCACTGAATCAGAATCTACATTTTAACATGATCCCAAGGTGACTGCTATGCACATAAAATTTGGGGAAGCACTGAGTTAAAATACTATCAGAAACTTAAAACACAAAATTAAAGAGACTGTCTTAACATAACCGAGGTTTCTGTAGCAAGGTAGCATATTTGGTCTAATCTACTTTTTGTTTTGTTTTTGTTTTTGTTTGTGTGAGAAAGATCAGCCCTGAGCTAACATCTATTGCCAATCCTCCTCTTTTTTCTGAGGAAGACTGGCCCTGGGCTAACATCCGTGCCCATCTTCCTCCACTTTATATGGGACACCGCCACAGCTCAGCCTGACAAGCGGTGCGTAGGTGCGGCCCGAGATGCGCACCCCGGATCCGGCCCGGCTGCCGCAGCAGAGCACGCACACTTAACCGCTACGCCACAGGCAGGACCCTGGTCCAATCTACTTTTCATCCATCAGATCACT
The DNA here is from genome assembly GCF_020826845.1 of Diceros bicornis minor. NCBI lineage: Eukaryota > Metazoa > Chordata > Mammalia > Perissodactyla > Rhinocerotidae > Diceros > Diceros bicornis. The sequence goes on from NC_080741.1 coordinate 28,107,809, forward strand.
AATACTCACCCATGTTCCTCCTCCTCCACTTTCAAAATAAGCCTTGGTCTGATAGATAAATGTAACATAAATATAGCCAGAAAGGTCCATTGTTGGTCCTCTTCTGGATTTTCAGCAATGACATTTTCTGCCTCAATCACTGAGAAGGGAGACTTTATGTCACACAAAGGGGGAAGGGAAGGTAAGTGAAGAGCTTTGGGTTCCCAAGAGGAATCTATAGTTTTGCTTTGCTTCAGACGCTATCCAGTTTTTGCTCTTCTTGATTTCAATTAATTGGCTCACCATCCTCCAGTGTGACATACTAGTGTCATCAATGGAAATGAAATGCTTTTGAACGTTTTCTGCTTCTATAATATTTTATTGTCTTCGTGTCATTTTACTATGAAAATGTCACCGAACTCTTCTAAATATTAAATTCTAAGCAGAAGATATAAATAAAGACAGTATCATTTTTCTGGATGGGAATGAATTCACAGAGAAATTTGACAGAATGCTCCTACTGACATTGAAACATGGAATCAATAACAAACTGGAAAGTTCCACGAGAGTGAGAGGGATCCTCAAAGAGACCTCAAACTATCCCGGCAGAATTTTGTCCCCTATAACCCCAGATCACAGGAAGTAATTTTAAATGTTTAACTTTCTCATCAAAGGTATTTGAGAACCATACTATATTTCCAGGGAATATTGACTATTAAGAATTAACATTTTAAAATATTTGGAATCTGTCTCCCAGGTCACACAGGTTATGATTAGCTCACAAAAGGCCACTATTGGCCCTATTTTTCTCAGGGTTGCCAGATATCGTAAGCAGTTTTCAGGGTGACAATTACCAGAATCCATAGGTCCTTTACTTCAGCTTAAGAAACTCCAATATTATCTTTAAAATTTTGTTCTGGTCATATACTGTTGCTTAACTAACCATTCCAAAACTCAATGGAATTTTTTTTAAAAAACCACCCATTTTATTATGCTCACAAATTCTGTGATTCTCAGGAATTCAGACAGGGCAGAGCAGGGATGGCTAGTCTCTGGTCTGTGATGTTTGGAGCCTCAGCTGAGAGGTCTCGGACAGCTTGGAGTGGGGGGACTCAAGTGGATGGGAGATGGACTCCCAGAGCCTGGGCTGGGATGGCTGACTTAGCTTGTTGACCAGACTCTCTGTGCGTGGCCTCTCCATGCGGCGTGGACTTTCATACAGTCTAGTAGCTTCTGGGTAGTCAGACTTCTTACCCTGGTAAGCTCACAGCCTCAAGAGCAAATGTTCCAGAGAACAAGGCCGAAGCTGCATGGCCTTTTATGACTCAGCCCCAGAAGTTACACAGTGTCTCTTCCACCATACTCTGTTGGTTGAAGCAGTCACAAACCTGGCCAGACTCAAGGGGAGGGGCCATAGACCCTAACCTCAATGAAGGTATTGTCAAAGAATTTAAGGCAATATTTTAAAACTGCCACTTACCCATTAAGTTTAAGGGCAATATTTCCATTAAGAAATGGTTCCAAAGTTAAAAAAAAAAGTTTAAAAAAAATCACTGATTAAATCCAATCCTGCTATTTTGCAGATGAAGAAAGACGTCTTGATTGAAGAAAAATCTTATGCTATATATTTGTTTTCTATTTGTAATTTGAACTAGGTTATATGCATTTCTCTCAAATCTAATCCCAATATTCTTAGCACTCTATCTTTTCCTTGTTAATGATAGGCATAACCTGTCCTATGTCCCACTCGGAAGCGCTACCAAAGTTACAATGACACACCATCTTTAAGAGAATATTTATCTATCGAAGTCACTGTGGATACACATCCAGAAAGATAAGTCTTCTGAATAAAATTGTTGATTTATGTACAATTACAATGTTCATTGCCCACACATAGTAAGACAGATTCTCTCGATACTCTGCATCCTTTTAGTGCCCCCAATCACTCTTACAGAATTGAAAATGTATTCAATCAGGTAAAGAAAGTAGGTTATCTATGAGAGTCTGCTCTCCTCAAACATAGCAAAAGCATACAGGAAGTCAGCAACATTTCTCAAGGTCAAATTAGTAGAGAAGTTTCTTCCATAAGGGGAGATAGGAATTTCATTGCTGGAAAGAACCATAATGAAAATTACATGGGAAGTTGTAAATCATTCCAAGACCGCTAGGACATAATATAAATCTAAAATAAGGAGTTTAAACATTAATTGAAAAGATCTGGGGAGAGAATGAGGGAAGATGGCTGCTAAGGCTAGATAGTGATGTTGCCTTCCCCAGTCCTAGGGCCAGCATATGTAAGGCAGCTGGGCGGGTCCATTACTAAGGGGCTCCGGGGGAAAGGGTCGCCAAGGATGGTCCTGGGGCTGACTGCACCAGGCCAAGGAGCTTATGAAATAAGGAGTTACTTACTTATCACAAACATAGAAGTTTGAACAGCTAATACTTATGTGTTTGAATTTCTAACACTAGGAAGAAATATTATCCTTGAATTTGGGGATTATGGGGGTAAGAGGATGGCATCAGAATTCCATATGATGACAAACTAAGAAATGCTGTTTCTCAGATGAGGATGATAAGGAAATCTTCTACTTAGGGGTGGGAGGATATGGTTCATGTAATTTTAAGCATGTCAATTAAATGTACACACATACACACACACATTCAAATCTCCATTTTCACTGCAGTGTTGAAAGTACATGCTTCAATCTAACATAAAACAGGAGATTTTTTTGTTTTTGGTGAGAAAGATTGGCCCTGAGCTAACAGATGTGTCCATCTCCCTCCATTTGGTATGTGGGATGCCACCACAGCATGGTTTGATGAGTGGTGCGTAGGTCCATGGAACCCCGGGTCCCCCAAAGTGGAGCCGGCAAATGTAACCACTATGCCACCAGGCCGGCCCCAAAACAGGAGTTTTAATTATTCTCTTACAAAAGGCCCATGCTTTTCACGGTGTGTGTGTGTGTGTGTGTGTGTGTGTGTGTAAGATAAGTAATAAGTTATTTAATTATTTTTAAATGGATATCTTAGAAAATCTACTTTTTTAATTAAACTATTCTATCACAGTTGTTAAACATTTAAAAAGACCAGCACTTCATGGTCAGTTATATCTGATTAGGCTTCAGCCCATGCTATCAGAAGCTGTGATGGGTAGACATTTCAAGAGACATTTATTCCATTAGAAAATTTTCTAATTAAAAAATAAGGAAACTTTGATGAAACTAGAACTGAAGTGAGATAGTTAATAATCCATAACTAAACTAGTTGCCATAGAAATCAATCCCAAAAAGCAGATCTTAAAATTCTAAATTTCCTTCTTAAAAGCTCAAACTCTGATGTGGAATCAGAGTCCATAAAGCCTGAATTCATCATGGAGCCATCGATCAAGTTCATTAATGACAAACCAAGTATTTTTTCAAAGAAAAAAATCATGCATTAGTTTCACAGCTTTGCTTCACATACTTTCTTGAAGAGTCCCTTGACTAGAAGAATCAACAGTGAGTAAAGGAAATGAACTAAGGACCAAGGGTATAGTACAGGGGACCTATCTGCCTCATGGCTATACCTATCACACCAGGACAGCTGGTTGAATGGTGAAAAATAGAGCAAGGGAGATGTCTTGATGATAAGTAATTGGGTCAAGTGGACTAAATCAACTACTTATTTGGATGCCAAGTGAACCAACTTTAAAAAAGAAACACTTTTGAGGGGCAAAATACTAAAGTAATCTTTTCAAGTTATGCTCTTCTAAGCCATTGTATTTTTAAAATGACTATCTTGTCAAAATTTCTAACAGGATCAATCATTTCATCATCATCCAAATCTTAATCTCATGGTTTGTCATACGCCGGGTCCCCATTGCAGTAAAAGTCATTGGGGTGAAAGAAATGAATTAGATCCCAAGGGATGGAATAGGCCACAGTACCCTGCCTGATAACTCAAAGAGGAAGACTAGACTGTTAACTCCATGAGGCCTGAGAGAAAATTGTTTCTTTTTGTTTTTGTTATTTTTACCAATTTGTGAAGAGAAAACTAGAAGTAAAACCTAAGTAATCAAATTTTAGTACTTGACCCCATTCTTTGTTTATGATTCTTTTTCAATCATATGGATACTCCAGTTTCCCCTATAGTCCACTAAACTGGATCCTCTTCACTATGCCACATCTGAAGGTGTGAGGAAGAAGGACTGGTAGCAAATAACTGGCTCCTCTGAGGCCTCCAGTCCACAACTTCTCCTTCTCAACTTCTGACCCCAAATTCCTAACAATTTCCAACTCGTTCATGACTTCAAGATAAATACCTTTTTTACTTCAAACTTACCAATGCTTCCATTACCTTGACTCCTTCAAGTTCTTCTAGTCCATCAGCACTGTTATTGCTTCTCATTCTTTCATAGTCAACATTGATCTTAAGGCTAACCATCTGAGCTAATTTGTCACTAGCATCCTTCATTCTCTTCTGGCCCAATACCTTCTAAGAAACTGGCCAGGCGAAGTCCAACACCAGCATAATGTTAAATTCCTCCAACTCCAATCTAGGTAGTGGTATACTAGATACTCACAACAGTGTGTCAAATGGCATCTTGCTAAACTCCCATCCTACAACTTCAGCTGGGACATGAGAACCATCAACCAGTTCTGTCACACACCCTTGGTCAGCTTCTTTTCCCATCCCTCTCAATTACCACTGTAGTCCAGTTCACTTTCTCAAGTTCCCTACTCAGCCTCAGCAAACAATTTGCCTTAAGAAAACTAAAGCTATAATGTATAGTTGGGTAAGACTTCTAGAATGGTGGAGTGAGGAGCTTGGCAAATCCTCTCCCCAAAAAGCAATGACAAAATTGGATGAAATTGTCAAAAACAAAAATTTCAGGACTCTAAAAATAGAAGGAAGGCATAATACAATTTGAGAAGTGTCTACACAAGAAAAACTACTCAAGTAGTTCAGATAAGAACTTCTTTGTGATATTTTAGCCTGGAGTTGCTATAATTACTCCCTGCCACCCACCCCATCTCTCCATTTGTACCCAGCTATGGACTAGAATGGGGCAATTCATAAAAATCCGAAGCTTCTCAGCCAGGAGGGCTAAGGGCTAACTTGATATCCAACAGAACACGGAAAAATTGCCATACTCCCGGGCAGTGTCAGAAAAAGTAGCAATTTTAGTGACAAATGAGAAAGGTCACTGTGAGTTAACCTGAGGTTCTGATTCTATTTGGGGCAAACAGCAGGCAGTCAGACTTGGCATAAATTTAACAGGAAATGAGACAGCCAGAGTAGGCATTGATAGGCTGCCACATATCTCTGGTGGTCTGGAAAGCAGTACCCATGTGCAAGACCACACACATTCTCAGGAGAGACCGGAGAAGGCAATTATCTACTTGTCCGTGGATGAATGTGAAACCTTGTGCTAGCAGAAAGTAAAAGCCAGAAACAACACTATCTGAAAACTAAATGTGTCCCTCAACTCACACACAGATCCATGAACAAAGGCAGAAGACTTAACAGTTCAAGGTCAATGAGTACAACCCCTGACTAATTATTCAGTGACCACCAAGCAATTCTGACATGGGAGCAACCCCTATGAAGTCAGACTTAAAAATAAAAGTAATAATGAAAAAGAAAAAATGTTGGCAGAGACATTGGAGGTCTGTAAAGGAAGATAGACTCCACAGAATTAGTCAAATCAAATCATTAGCCAATAAACAAACAAACAGAGGCAACACCCAGAGAAGAATCAAATTCACATTTGCTATGATATATTGTCTAAAATGTCTAGTTTTCAACAAAAACTTATGAGACATGCAAAGAAACACAAAAGTGTTACCCGCGCTCAAGACAAAAAGCAGTCAAGAGAAACTGTCTGGAGGTGAGGGATGGGAAAAATGGGTGAAAGAGGTTGAAAAAGTACAAACTTCCAGCTATAAAATAAATAAGTCATAAAAAAAGAGAGAACTGTCTACTAAGGGATCTAGATATTGCGTTTAGCATGCAAAGATGTCAAAGCAGCTACTATAAATAGGTTCACAGAACAAAAGAAAATCATATTTATAAATTAAGGGGAATGATAATAGTGATTCATCAAATAGAGAATATCAATAAAGAGATAAAAATTGTAAAAAGAAAGAAAAGAAAATTCTGGAGTTTAATGATAAAAATTGCCACTTCCAGTCTCCACTCCATGTAAACAGCTTAGAAGTCATAATTCCCACCCTCATAACAAGAAGAAAGCTGAAAAACTAAAAATCAAAAGCTCTTCTTAGATTCGTCGGAAAATTGAGGGCACAGGGAAAACTGCTGCCCTAAAAACTGGAGAGCTAGGAGAACACAGCTTACCAGGAGCAGAAGCCACCAGAGCCAGGAACTGGTAGGAACACTGAAAAACCATAATTAACAAAATTCTGGAGGTTGAATGTGGACTAGTTTTAGAGTTAAAACTCCTGATGGCTCAGTCTTCGAGGAACCTCCCCATAATCGTGAGTTTTACCTCCAAGAACCCCATCAGATTCCCACTTGTGAAGACTGGAGAAAAATTCCCATGTACTTTGGAAAGAAGAGAAAAATCGCTGTTTTGAAATACATAGAGAATGATCCATTCCTGAGTCTGCCCTCCAGGAAAACTACTTCACTAGAACCTTATCTGACCTAGGGAAGAGCAATGAGCCAACTTTACTCCCTTTTAGCATTCCTGTCTCACATAAGGAGAGTTAAAAAAAAAAGGCTAAGAAACTCTTCTGAAGGCCACAGTCCAGGGACTCTGGCCCAATTGTTTTTAATAAATGGAGATTTAATCATAAGAATGTAGAACATTTCCCCTCCCTTAATACACTACTACCACATCAACAGAGCTCTAGTATAATAACATTAAATTACAACTAACGGAGCTGCAAGACAAAGATCCATTTAAGAAAGAGTTGCTAGGGAAAACCAAATACAACAGGAGAGACAAAAACAAGGACACTAGAGTAAATTGAAGCATCTGATACCTACAGCTACAACAAACATTAAATCCAGCCTAACTCCTAGTCAGATAAACATAAAACATCACACTAAAGACCTATTTACCTCAGTTCCTAACACATCATTTTTGGATTTCAACAGAAAATTACAAGGTATCCTTAAAGGCAAGGAAAAAGCAGTCAGAAGACACAAAGCAAGTATCAGAAACTAACTCAGATATGGCAGAGATTTTTAAATTATCAGACCAGGAATTTGAAATAACTATGACTAGTATGGTAAGGGCTTTAACAGAAAAAGTGGACAACATGAAGAACAGATAGGTCATACAAGCAGAATGATGAAAAGTCTAACAAAAGAATCAAAAGGAAATGCTAGAAATTGAAAACACTGTCAGAGAAATGAAGAATGTCTTTGATGGGCTTATAAAAGGCTCAGCATGAACTGAATATCGTTGAGGAAAGAATCAATGAGTTTGAAAATAGGTCACTAGAAATTTCCCAAACTGAAATGCAAAAAAAGAATGAAAAAAAAATGACACAGAATATCCAAGAACTGTGGAACAATTAAAAATGTATACTATACATGCAATGAGAATATCACGAGGAGAAGAAAAAAAGGAGCAGAAGAAATATTTGAATAATGGCTAAGAATTTTCCAAAATTAATCACAAACATCAAACCTCAGATCCAGTAAGCTCAAAGAACACCCAGCAGGAAAAATACAGGGGAAAAAAAAAAAACTACACCTAGTCACACCATATTCAAAATACAGAAAACAAAAGACAAAGAGAAAATCTTAAAAGAAGCCAGAGGGAAAAGTATACCTTATCAACAGAAGATAAAGGATAAGAATTACGTTGAACATCTTTTCAGAAATCATCCTAGCAAAGAGAGAGTGGACCAAAATATTTAAAGGGTTGAAAGAAAAAAAATCACCAAAATACAATTCTATATCTAGCCAAATTATCCTTCAAAAGTGAAAGCAAAATAAAGATTTCTCAGACAAGCAAAAACTGAGGGAATTTGTCTCTAGCAGATCTGCATCATAAGAAATATTCAAAGAAGTTTTCAGAGAGAAGGAAAATGACATAGATCAGAAACTCAGATATACATAAAGAAAGGAGAGCATTAGAGAAAGAATAAATGAATTAAACATTTTCTTTTTCTTACCTTTACTTGATCTAATAGATAACTGTTTAAAATAATAGCAACAATGAATTGGGTGGTTATAGCTTATGGATAGTAAAATGAATGACAGCAGTGTTGTAAGGAACAGGAGGGAGGAATTGGAAATAATCTGTTATAAGGTACCTACTCTACCCTTCTAATAATATAAGGTTATTTGAAAATGGATTTATATTAATTATAAATGTATACAATTAATATATATTGTACTCTTTATATATTGTAAAATATATAATGTAATATATATTTATATAATGCATGCTCCTCTCTAGGGCAACTACTAAAAAAATTTTTTTAAAGAAATATAATTGGTATGCTAAGAGAGGAGAAAAAATGGATCATATATAATGATCAGTTAAAACCAGAGAAGACAGACAAATAAGAGAAGATAAAGAAACAAAGAACAAGTGGAACAAATAGAAAACAGTTACAAATAAATACACCAATTAAAAGAAATTGACAGAGGAGATTGAAAAAAAAAGACATAACTAAATATTGTCTACAAGAAACTCACTTTATATATAAATAAATAAATATCTTTACAAATATAAAGAAAAGATAGATTAAAAGTAAAGAGACTGAGAAAAATATACCATACCAACACTGATCAAAAGAACGCAGAGTAACTATTGTTTCAGAAAAAGCAGACTTTGAAAAAAGGAAAAGTATAAGTGATAAAGAAAATATTACATAATGATAAAGAGGTCGCTTCTCCAACAAGATATAATAATCCTTAATGTGTATGTGCCTAACAACACAGCATCAAAATACATGAAGCTAAATCAAATAGAACTGAGAGGAGAAGGAAATAAGTCCACTATTATAGTTGAGATATATCTCAATCAGTAATTGACAGACCCAGCAGGCAGAAAGTCAGTAAAAATAGAGTTGAACTGAGTAGCACCATCAGGGCCGGCCCTGTGGCTTAGTGGTCAAGTGCGCACACTCCGATGCTGGCGGCCCGGGTTCAGATCCCGGGCGTGCACCGACGCACCGCTTCTCCGGCCATGCTGAGGCCGCATCCCACATACAGCAACTAGAAGGATGTGCAGCTATGACATACAACTATCTACTGGGGCTTTGGGGGAAAAATAAATAAATAAATAAAATTATGAATAGCACCATCAATCAACTTGATATAATTGACATTTATAGACTACTTCATCCAACAACAGCAGAATACATATTCTTCACATGGAACATTCACAAAGATACACCACATTCCAGGTCATAAAACACACAAAATTTTTTCAAAGAGAAACCATAAAAAATATACTCTCAACCCACAGTGGAATTGCACTAGAAATCAATAACAGAAAGGTATCTAGAAAGTCCCAAAATATTTAGAGACTAAACAGCATACTTCTAACACATGTGTCAAAGAAGTTAAAAAATTTTTAAACAGTTTGAAGAAAATGAAAATATAATTTATTTAGATTTGTGGGATGCAGTGAAAGCAGGCTTAAAGGGAAATTACAGCATTGAATGCATATATTAGAAAAGAAGACAGATATAAAATCAATAATCTAAGCTGCCAATGGCTAGAGAAAGAACAGCAATATAAACTTAAAGCAAACAGAAGAAAAGAAATCATTAAAATGAGCACAGAAATCAGTGGAATTGAAAACCAGAAAACAACAGAGAAAATCAATGAAACCAAAACTTGTTCTTCAGAAAGATGATTAAAGTGATAATTATATTCAGGCAAATCAAGAAACAAAGTGAAAAGGCACAAATTACTAATATCAGAAATGAAAGACAGACCATCATTTCTGATCCCATGGACATTAAAAGGGTAATAAAGGAATATTCTGAACAACTCTATGCTCACAAATGTGATAACTTAGACAAAATACACCAATTCCTTAAAAGATACAATCTACTGAAACCCACACAAGTAAATATAGATAATCTGAAGAGACCAACAGCTATTAAAGAAATTAAATCAGCAATTAATAGCTTTCCAAAAAATGAGCACCAGGCCCACATGGTTTCACTGGCGAATTCTATCAAACTTTTAAAGATAAATGATGTCAATTCTCCACAATCTCTTCCAAAAGCAAACCTGAAAAATCAAATCTAAAGCAAATTAGTCATTACCTGGGGACAGAGGTGGAATGGGAATTAATTGCAAATGGACATGAGAGATATTTTTGGGGTGATAGAAATATTCTAAACCTGGATTCTGGTGATGTGTATATAACTCCATAAACTTACTAAAAATTATTTAATTGTACACTTAAATTGATGAATTTTATGGTATCTAAATTGTACTTCAATAAAACTCTTAAAGAATAAGAATGCAAATAATAATATCTGACCTGTCTGAACACTGACCCATCATCCCCCCACACACAAAATGTATCCACATTCACTCAATTCTTGCTTTCTTTCCTCCAAACATGCATGGTGTGTTCTACCTCCTCGTTTATGATAATCTCCCCACCTGTACCCATGACATATCTCCTTCCATCTTATTTGAGACTCCTCACTAAAATTCTTTCCCTGCTTCTCCTATATCTTTAACTTCTCTGTATTGGTACATTTTCCATTCATTTATACCAAGCTCATTTCTCCTGGAATTTAAGAAAAATAAATAAATAACATTCCCTTTGTCCTGAATGTATCTTTAGTCTGTCTCCTCCCCATCTTCTTAAAAAAAAAAAAAAAAGTAGATTTCTGTTGCTGTTTTAGATCTTCTATCTTCCATTCTCTCTTCAACTCACTGAAATCAGCTTCCTTTCTCTAAACTCCATGACTCAAATGAACTTTCCGTCACAAAGGTCACAGATTACCCGGTACTTTCTAATTCAATGGATATTTATTAATCCTGATCTTGTTGGACTTCTCTCGTGTATTTGACCTTGTTTGAATTTCTTTACCTCCTAGATTGTAGATACCATATTTTTTGGTCTCCTTTGAACCTATCTGACTATTTATCTTTGATTATACTTTTCTATGCTTACAGCCTAATTATTAGTTTCCACTAGAGTTCTATCCTTGGCCACTTTCATGCTAATTATATAGTCTTCTTAGTTAATTCCATGCACTCTTGTTTCTAACAACCATCTTGTGGTAGATCCATTGCATTAATAGTCTCAATTCTTCATGTCTCCCTTTGTTTGCATCCTTTGTCACGTAACTTTGTAATATCCTCCACTCTGACTTTGGGCCTTGCTATACAACTTGCCAATGGGATACAAGCAAATGTTATGGGCACAGAAGCTTGAAAGCATTTATATGAAGAGACTTGCAAGCTCTTGCTCCTCTCCCACTGCCTTGACAATAAACAATGGTTAGAGAAAGAGAGCATGTAGTACACAGATAAGACTCTCTAAGTTGTCTCAGCCAAAAGTATTCCACATCAGCTGTCAGATAGAGAATTGTAGACAGAGAATGAGGCCAGCCCTGACAAATTTCATAGATGTAAATTAAACTAATGTTCATAACTGTATGCCACTGATGTTTTGTTATTGTTTGTTACACAGCATTATAATGACAATGGATAACTGATATACACCTCTAGGGTGGAAACTAGCAAACCTGTGTTTGCTTACAGTCTCTGAGCTTCACCCTGGTGAATAGCTCTGGCCAAATGTCCCATAAGCATCTCAAATCGACATAAATAAAACTGAATCCATAATCTTTCCCATCTAATAAGACTTATTCTACCTCAGGTTTTGGCATCACTATCTAATCCAGTCAAACAACGTAGAATCCAGGAGGCATCCATGCTTGTTCCCTCTCCTTTATCCTTCATCTCTAATGGTGCAACGTGTGGTCCAGGGAACAGTAGTTAGCAGTTGTGAGGAAAGGAGTGTGTTTGTGTGTGTGTGTGTGTGTGCGTGTCTTGGCATTAGCTAGAGTTTGCCTTTCCCAAAACATTATCTCTAAATCTCAAAAATATTTTGTATGTTTCCTCTACTTGTTTGAGTAAGGGACAATTTGAAAAAAACTATTGCAAAGGAATGTAATTTTTGTGAAAATTCCTCCCACATATTAGATATGGAGTTGAAAGGAACAATCAATTTTCTTAGCACTAATACTTGTTTCTACAATTTAATAAATAAAAGAAAAATTGAAAAGTTCCATGATGCTATGTTTCCAAAGACTAAAGTTTTTGAGGAATTTTTTGATGGTTTTAAAAATCTTTTTTTACCCTTAGATACACTTGGAAAAAATTAATTTTGAAAAAGATGAATGAAATGGATACCAAGGTTGCATATAGGCTGAAGGTGACAATGACAAAATAATATGTTTTTCAGGCGATATAAAACACACATAGAAAAGCAATAAGGCAGAGCAAAATAAATTAAAATGTGTTATACCTCCATTTGAAAATGTTCAAAGAAAGACAACAAATAATTTAAGCCTTCTCATGGAACCTAATGGAAAGTATCAACAGTCCAAAAGATGATAGAAGACAAGTAAAAGTGTTACTGCCCAACATGTGGCCATCTGCTCGCCACAAGACATGCCAATAGTCAAGAGGCAAGGTGGTAGGAGAAAAAGGATTTTTTTATTACAGCTTGCTAGCAAGAGGGAAGATGTCCGATTAATGTCTGAAAAAAACCATCTTCAGGGGCACAAAGTCTTACAGCAGTTATATAGGCCAGTGGGTTATAGCGGAGGAGGTTAGGAATGTTGAACTTCTGGTGTTACAGACTGGGAGCAGCCACACCAGATCTTTCAGTTTTCATTGACAATGGCTATTAGCATATATTCTCTGTTCGGGGATCAGCACATTCCTAAGGAACTCAAAAGAACAAAGTTGTCATCTTATTGCAGCTGGGAGGTACATGCACAAGCAGGGGTCGTAAAATCAACAGAGCAGTTAGATCTCCTGGAGGGTGCATATCCAGCTGGGTTAGTTAGTCAGAGGTCATTCAAAGTTACAGTAGGTTTTCTTTTCTACAACATGGCTTCCTCATATCAACCTTGTCTTGAGCCGGTATCAAAAGGAAAAGCTATTTGGGAAGCTGAGTCTGAAAAGGAAAATCTACCAAATCCTTCTGAAAGAAAAAATGTTGAATGTTAGTTTTTCTAAAAAGGCAAATTCATCTAATTAAAAACTTTGAGACAAATGTAGACATAGCATAGACTATTAGGATATGTCTTTCAGCGTAGTCTTAATGAGTCAAACAACTTCGTTTAAATAAACAGTATGTTTTATTGGAGTTCTTGCTTTTTAAAGAAACTTCTAAAGTTTCCACCAGTTACTAATTGTTTGACCTCAACAAATTTCTTAGTCTCCCTGGGCTTTGGTTCTCCACTCTTTAAAATAAATTTTAAAACACTCTCAGCATTGTTATGAGCATAAAATTGGATAAATTGTTTACCATAGTGCCTAGCACGTAACAAGTGCTTAATAAATGCTAATTGTTACTACTATTTTTTACTTTTATTCACAAAATTATTACTCAAATTCCCCAAAATAACATAAGATTACTTGTGATCTCTAGTGGACATCTTTTATTTGTGGTCACCCAACATCATTTGAACTCTATCTCAAAACTGCGATAGTACCCAAGTTTCAAATTCTGCTTCCTTTATTTTGGTATCCAAAATATTATATTTCCCAAGACTCCTTGCAGTAATGGTGTAGACATGTGGCCTACATTCCACCAATCAGATGTACCAATGCAAGACCAAGATTCAGAAGTGAGCTATTATATGAAAGACACTGAGGGCAAAACACACATTGTGATGATGCAGAATGTGATTTTGAAATCAGCAGAAAAAGCCAAAGTTTCTCGCATTAACAGTTGCAGTGGGATAGTTCCCAATTCCTGGCAGACGGTGTGTCTCTAGGTAGGGCAGAGGGAGCAGCCCTTGTCTCAAGGTGTTCTGGAAGCTGTTCCTGGAAGCGTACCTCATAGGATTATTAGAGAGATGGAGAAATAAGCTACTGGCTACTTGATATCCCTAAATAAACTAACTAAAGTGGATTCTGTTGTCAATAACCAAGAATCTTCATCCAGAGAAGACCCAACTTGTAACTAAGTTCACATAAAATTCTGTCTTGTTTGGTATCTATGAATGGCAGTGAGGAAAGCTTAATAGGTGACCATTTGCATGAAGATCCTATTCTAGGAAAGAGTATAGACTCAAGGAATAAGGAGAATCCAGGTTCACAGGTGTGATACAAAAGAAACTTCTCTGTTACAAGGGATGGGAAAGTATGAATACAAAGTACAGAACACCAGTCATTGGGAAGATGTCCCAGCCCAACCTCTGCTTTCATGCATGAGTTCTAGGAGAGGAGCTTTGAGGAAACACTGAAAATGTTCTTTCACATATTCTATTTACGGTATTGAGGACAAAAGGCTGTACAGCTTTGTGATTTGTATGACAGAGGTCAGCACTACTGGAAAATGAGGCACTCTCTGTCACTTGGAGATTTCTCTGGAGAATAAAACAGCTAGAGCAGATTTAAGGGCAGGTCAGAACAGGCTCCTCGTGGACCAGCAAATGAAGAGAAGAGGATATTGTGTTGATAGTTGAGCATCAAGAGGAGATAGTGGTATAAAGTTTCAACTGCAGATTCACATTACCTCTGTGTGGTTTGCAGGCATCAGAGCATTTTCTAAAAATTATTTTTTCCAAGGGACCTAAGCAGGATTGGAAAATGGATGCCTTATTGTAGTCAACAGAATTGGTCATAAGCAAATATCTTTTGGGAAATAGTTGTGAATGTGGGACAGGAAAACAATAGGTATAGGTGCTTAAATCTTGTTAGAATTCTATTCTCCTCCCTTCCTGTGGCTCAATTTTGTCCTTCGGCCAGTGAGTCATGAGGAAACATAGGTTGTATTTGGGGAGTTTGTTTCAATCAAGCTCTCTAAAGCAAAGAGTAAGAGAAGATCTCAGAGATGGAGATCTTCTCTCAGGAAGAGATCAGAAATGAAGATCTCAAAATCTCAGAAATGGAGTTTGTCATAAAGATATTCAAGAACATGGTTTAGTAGAGAATATTGTCTCTTCATTCATACAGTCAGTCTAGGTTCTAGGCTGGAAGGTATAGAGGCTTCAAGTAGAACTGAAACAATAGGTCAGAATCTGCTGGAATACCCCTGAAGTTCAGTGACCTGCCTGCTGTTTTCTAACCTTGCATTTATACATCCCAATGGAAGACTTTGACTGGGTTGATTTGCTTTTATATGGCGATATGGAAAACCATTATCAGACAGAGTTTGAACCAAGTCAGCTCAGAAGTACTAAGACTGACCACAAGATCCACCTTTGGTTTAGTCTCTAATCCCTTTTCTGATCAGTACTGGCCAGGTAACTGTATTAATTTTCAACCCATGTGGCAAGAGCAATAGTAACTTACGCAAGAAAGAATAGATTAGGGATGCAATGCAGTGAGGATATGGCAGCACTTGAACTGCATAGTCTTCTTCGTGGTCTGCTAAGTACAACACTCATCCACGAGAATTAAAAATTCTGGTGCTGCAGCTATCTACTCTGTGGACTGATTACTACTTTTTGACATTTTGCCAAAGACCCTGGAAAAAATCTTGCTCTCTCCCCACCCACTGGTATAAACACAGACTGTCAGAGATTATTTATTTTGAGAAATATACTAGTGACCTATAATATTGTAAAGCAGAACTTTCCAACTTCCGCAGAACATTAGTCTCACATAAATTATTCTAAAAAGGGCTTCATATTCAACTAACCCCCAAATAACAGGAAATGCTGAAGTCTAAAGAGATTGACCCTCTGTCTAGAAAAAGAGGAAGACATAATCTAATGTGGCCTGATTACTGAAGTATGAGATGACTTCTGAAGACTCAAGCCTGGGACTGTAATGTAAGAAGACAATCATTTTACTGGGGCAGAGGGCAGAAAAAGAGCATCAAGCTTCTTGTGGAAACATAAAATTCTAAATATTGCAGTACACTGTGCCAACTCCTGCAAAGAAACTTTTTAATTTTGGCTGAAACATACCACTGAGATGCTGAACAAGTTTCTTGTAGCTAAGAGAAAAAAGAACAGGAAGTCAATCAAAAACTTATTGCCTGTCATCTGTGTGTTCTGGATAGAAAATGCTCCATAACTTGGATGGCATACTTAGGGAAACTTAAACGGATGGTGACATGAGTCAATTTTCCTAAGACTCAACAAAAGAAGGGGAAGAAAGTCATTGCTTATTTATTAGGACAACATTAGCTATTATAATACAAAAAAGATAAGGAGTCAAATACAACAGTTGCTAATTTCTTGCTTCCAATAAGTTCAAAATGGGAGGGACTGTGATAGGGAAAAGCTTCTGGTTACGGAAATGCATAATAAAACCCTGGTAAGAATACCCAATTCTGAGCCCCGCAGGGATGTTTCATCATACTGACTTTGCCCCGCAAAGCAGTTGTATCCTGAGCAAATTCTTATCAGGGCATAAAATGGAAAGTTCCACCATTGTGTTATTTTATTTTGATTAGGGCCACAATATCTTGACATATAGCAATGATTTTTTCTAATAATTCAGAAAAAGCACTCAATTTCAAAAGGGGTCAATAGTCACTCTGGATCAGACATGATAATCAAAATATTTGACAGTTGGTCCAACATGGGCACTGAGCTCCATACAGATGCCAAATAATTAGAAAGGAGGCAAGCCACAATCCTGAATCGATTCATACCAGCTGATGTCAACCCTGCTCTCTATTCACACTAGGGCGACAGAAATCCTCCAGGTACCTGTGACCTCAGGCTATGGGAGTACATCTGGCATCTGAGGATGGGTTTCTGATAGAAGGTAGAGAACCAGTCATATCAGCCAGGCTCAGCTGTAATCATTATGCAGTTCCTCTAAGGCAAAAGGCTCTACCTGTCCCTAGTTCCTGAAGGGTTTGATGGGAAGGTTGTTGAGTCTGGGAGCTTCCTTTGCAGGGAATATGTACCTATTCCTCAAGAACCTCTGTGAAGTTCAGCATCTTTATAGGGACGAAAAGGGAGGTTATACTTACATAGTTAGCAGAATTCATGAATACTATTGGAGTCAGGATTGACTTACCTTGTTACTGGGATACAGGAAAATGGACTCCCATACAGGACCACCTAGTTTAGCAGAGGGAAATCAGGACCACAGGGAGCCAAGCCCAGGAAAAGTATATGAGCAACCCAATGAGATTTTTCTGTTCCTTTTCTATTTCTCCATAAAGAGATTTCTCTGAGAATGTGTCAGTGTTCACGCCTCAAGTCTAAGTTGTGTTTCCTGGAATAGTAGACAACATCAGTGCTCCACTCAGATCTCCTGGTATCTCTATTATACCATTTTTGTGCAACCCACCCCCAAATTTGAGATGTTTTCAACAGGCAGGACCTGCAGCTCTTCAGAGGAAGAGACTGTCCTCAGACCACTGGAGCCACTGCCTGCAGACCAGAGAGCTGGAAATGCTTGGGAGTTCATGTTCACCTGGATCAGACTTTAGCCAGTGATTAACATGTGTGGGAGTTATTCCCTTGCTCAGCTCCCTTGCCTTGGTTTGTGACAACCCTGAGGTGAATCATACCCTAGCATTCTACCAAAGGATCGAAGCAAATCTACCCTCAGTGGAATTTTGCCTGAGACCTCACCCTTCCTTAGCTTCTTCCTCTTTCTGTCCCAAGACTCATCCTTTCCTAGTTTCTCTTGGACACTTCTACAATAAATCACTTGCACACAAAACCTCATCTCAGGATCTGCTTCTGGGGAACCTGACCTAAGATGCTGGGATTCAAACGGTGACCTGACCGTAAGGGAGGTAGCCAACATTTGTAGATTCAGCAGAAGCCTTGGGGATGCACGGCAGCTGTGAGGAGTCAACAGTGGCTAATCCTGTTTTGTCCTTTAGAAACATATGAAAAACTACTTGGAATTTGTTCTATACGAAGAAAAGATAAATGATATGTGTTCTTTAAAGTTGAAAGAATCAGACTCTTTTGGCCTAGATTCCTCTATCTTATATCTCTCCCTCTAAAGTATTCAGTAAATAAGAAATCTTCTATTTGAAGACAAAACCAAGATAAACACGTCTCCTTTAGTTTCTAACGAATAGAACTGAGAAGCTGTACAAGATAAATATAAGATTCAATAAGGCCTTCAAGCAAGTATATTTAATTAGCTGGGCTAATAGGGGGAAGGAAGGCCATATATAATCCAAACCAAGAGATTATCCAAAAATAATTCATATTTGCTTTAGTTAAGCAGGTTCATTTTCCTATTTGTCTTTGCTCTAGGCAAATACCCAGGTGAGATTTCCTTCCCTGAGCACACATCAGCTAGGGCCAAGAATAACACGACTAGAAACACACTAACTAGTAAAGGTCTGAGGACACAATTTGCCATAGCAAGTACATGAGGCAAGTTTGCTTCATGTGGATAGCAAGAACTGAATCCAAGTAATTGAAATACTAGCAATAAATATATTTCTCATTAGATTAGAATTTGGTTAGGATTACTTCACAACTCCAGGAACAGACTTAGTGACTCTGGATACTCGGTACATCTCCTTCCAATCAGGAACTGCTAAGAACAGGAATGGAAATTTCCAGAAAGCAGCTTCATTTTTACTCCATAAGAAAATATTTAAACAATAGCACTAGACTACAAATGGAAAATCTGACTTATTTATTTCTTGGGTGTAAAACTGGTAGCAATTTTTAAAAGGTTAACAAGAAAATATTTTGCGTGACTTGTGGTCAAGTTATTTTATTTATTTAGATGACATTTTGGCTTACGATGGAACACTGAAATTGAAATTAGGTTCCCCATAGTACATATCATTAAGTTAAAGACTGTCGTTTTTAAACTTAATTACAAGAACGGAAAACTATTTCAGAAAGTAATTGATTTAGTATGTTTAATTAGTAATAAAAGAGTCTTTGGATAAAAGTAGGCTACCAGAAGGACAGAGTTGACTGAGTCTTATTAGTTTTGAGAAATTTAGGCATCAACATATTGCTTTGTTTTGTAGTTAGGAAATTAACTCGAGACAAACTTTGAAAAGCTAAAAACTTTCAGAAAAAAAGGCAAGGAAAGATTTTAAGGGAGAAGAATTATTGAACAAATAAATGACTTTCTATTTACGATAACATTAAACAAAATAAGCATGTGTGTCTTTATTTTATAATCTTTGATAGGCCATTCCGCTGAGTATTAAAGAAGA
Source organism: Diceros bicornis minor (assembly GCF_020826845.1). NCBI lineage: Eukaryota > Metazoa > Chordata > Mammalia > Perissodactyla > Rhinocerotidae > Diceros > Diceros bicornis. The sequence continues at coordinate 28,127,085 of NC_080741.1, forward strand.
GAATGTATTTGCATTTAATAAGTAGGTTATTATTCTTACCATACTTACATCTTATTAAGCCCACTATTACTGAGAGTGGGTGGTCTATTTCTCTGATATATCAGATGGATAAAAAGTTGAGAAATGCAGAAAAAAACCCGACACATTAAAAAATTGTCAGTCCTTGAGATTAGGTTATCCAGGAATTCAATTCAAGTCTTGAGCACCTGCTATGTGCTAGACATTCTTCAAAGTGCTGGGATATATTTGCTGAACAAAAGAGAGAACATCTCTGCTCTCTTGAAAAGCTTTACAGTCCATTATTTTTATTTATCAAATTCATATATGCTGCTTATGTATGCCAGGCTTTGATCTATAAAAATAATACTTCCTTTAATCTTCATAACAACTTTATCAGGTAGATCTTATAAATATTCCCATTTTACAGATGAGGAGACTAAATCATAGCTAGTAAGTGGTAGAGCCAGGATTGAAATATAATCACTTTTCTTCCGAATTTGTGCTTTTAGCCACTATGCTATGTTTGTTCTAGTGGAAGACGCAGCTAATAAATAAGTTAACAAACAAATATACTATGAAAGAGCTAGAAAAGAAAAGGACAATCTTCTCTGTCTCAGTAAGAGTTCAACCAGAAAAGCAGAACCAGTATGCTATCACCACGTCCGAGGCTGGAGCTTGAAGTCCACAGGGCAGGCATGCAGGAAGGGAAGATCAAGAGCAGACGGGAATCTCACAAGGACAGCGTGAAACTCGTGTTCACTCTTGTTGCCTCTGTCTTTGGTGACAAGAGATGTAAAAGCCAAGACTCTTCTTCACAAAGACAAAACACATGCACCTGGCCCAGATTGTGCTTCACACCAAGGAGGCAGTGCAGTAGATCAGCAGCAACAACATGCACATACTGCCAAAGGGCTGCAGCCGCCCTTCCACTCTCCAACTCTGGAGAGAGAACGTCCTTTACAGCCCTCCTTAATGAGGAATATACTAGAAAGGGAATTCTGGGAAATACATCACAAAGCCATTGCATATGTTCTGAAAGGGAATAGTGAGATGGGGCTGGGCAAAAACAATGGTAAACAGATTCCCTGACCTGAAAGAATCTAGGATCTAGTGGGGAAGACAGACATTGAAGATGTAATAAGTGAAGAATATCAAAATGAGGTCCATGAGGTCTGTAGGGAAGACATAACTAGAAGAATTAGGTCAGCAGAGGACTCACTGCAGAAATGATTTTTAAACAAGAACTTGAAAAATGATTAGGAATTAGCTGATGAAGATAGAGTTTAGGAGAGAAGAATGAGGACATTTTCCAGGTATCACCAGATTTTAACATTAGGATATAGGATAGGTGTTTAGGAAATGTTAAATGAATGAATCAATTAATCAGTGGTTCCTGCCTTAAAACTTATCAGACATGTACAGTATGCTCCAAAATAACTTTTACAGGTTGAAATAATATCAGTGCAATTTCTTTTGAATATAGCTCTGCCCAAGAGGTTTCTATTATAGGTCTAAAGAATAAAAAGTCATGAGAATATATTTGCAAATCACATATCTGATAAGAGATTAATATCTAGGATATTTAATAATGCCTACAACTCAACAACAAAAAACCAAACAACCCAATTTAAAAATGAGCAAAGGATTTGAATAATTTCCCCAAAGAAGATATACAAATGGCCAATCAACACCTGAAAAAATGTTCAACATCACCAATCATTAGGGAAATGCAAATAAAAACCACAAAGAAATACCACTTCACACCCATTAAGATGGCTACTGTTCAAAAAAAAAAAAGAGAAAGAAAGAAAAGAAAAGAACAAGTATTAGCAAGGATGTGCAGAAATTGGAACTCTTGTGCATTGCTGGTAAAAATGTAAAATAGCACAGTTGCTGGAGAAAACAGTATGACAATTCCTCAAAAAATTAAACATAGAATTACCATATGATCCAGCAATTCCACTTCTGGATATATATCCTAAAAGAATTGAAAACAGAGTTTCAAAGAGATATTTGTACACCCATGTTCAAAGCAGCATTATTCATAGTAGCCAAAAGGTGGAAACAACCCAAATGTCTACTGATGAATAAATGGATAAACAAAATATGGTATATACACATAACGGAATATTATTCAGCTTTAAAAAGGAAGGAAATTCTGACGCAGGCTATAGTTTGGATGAACCTTGAAGACATTATGCTAAGTGAAATAAGCCAGACACAAAACAAAAAATGTCATATAATTCCACTTGAATAAGGTACCTAGAGTAGTCAAATTCATAGAGACAGAAAATAGAATGGTGGTTGTCAGGGGCTGAGGGAGAGGGAAATGGAGAGTTATTGTTTAATGTGTACAGAGTTTCAGTTTGAGAAAATGAAAAAGTTCTAGATATTGATGGAGGTGATGGTTGCACAACAATGTGAATGTACTTAACACCACAGAACTGTACACTTAAAAATTGCTAAAATGGTAAATTTCATGTTATGTATATTTTACCACAATTTTTAAAAATGTTTTAGGGGCCGGCCCGGTGGCGCAAGCGGTTAAGTGTGCGTGCTCCACTGCGGCGGCCTGGGGTTCGCCGGTTCGGATCCCAGGCGCGCACTGATGCACCACTTGTCAAGCCATGCTGTGGCGGTGTCCCATATAAAGTGGAGGAAGATGGGCATGGATGTTAGCCCAGGGCCAGTCTTCCTCAGCAAAAAGAGGAGGATTGGCAGGTGTTAGCTCAGGGCCGATCTTCCTCACAAAAAAAATAAATAAATAAAAAAGTTTTAAAGATGTGTGTCCTTGAGGGCATCTGCTTCAAACAATTAAAAATCATTAGAATGTATAGTTTTCTGCAATAATATCTGTAATGCTCAGAGAGAAAAGTAACCATCAGTTTTCTTCTAAATTAAACTACCATTCAGGAGAGGTGAAATAAACACATTGAAAATTGTCAAAGAAAATTTGTACCAGATGAAGTTAAATGGGCAAAGAAGACTTCATTAAGACTATTGCAATAGGGGAGAAAGATTGAACTCAACTCTGCCAAAACAAAAGGCAGGAGAAGTTTTAAGTGCTGGGGTCAGCTAGTGGAAAAGTACTGGCGGACGTTAGTGGAGAGGTTAGTCATCATAATTAGGTCATCTGTTTTTGCTAATTGCTTATGGAAGTTAGTCTCCTACACTCCCACAGAAACTGGGAGTTTGGGTTGCTATCTTTCTTTTTTGCTGTTTTTTTTTGTTTGTTTGTTTTCCGATCCCCGGTGCCTGCCTGGTCCCTATCTTTCTTGATGAGTACACTGCAAGTGGGATGGCTCCCATTCCTGAGTTGTAAAACTGGTAAGAGGCTGGGAAAAGATTTACATCTCAAAGGAGCAGAGAAGGAATTTGAAATTACAACTTTTCTAAAGTAAATGCTCTTTTTAAAAGGGAGGTGGAGAGGGCCAGTCCATGTGCTCTGCTTCGGTGGCCCCGGGTTCTCATGTTCGGATCCCGGGAGCAGACTTATACACTGCTCATCAAGTCATGCTGTGGCGGCACCCCACATAAAAGATAGAGAAAGATGGGCACAGATGTTAGCTCAGGGATGATCTTCCTCACCAAAAAGAAAAAAAAGTAAAAAGGGAGGTTGAGGGGCCTAGAGTCTGGAATAAACCTGTCTAAAGTTTAGTCAAGCTGAGGGAAACATTAGGCTGTCTTGGTCAGAGTGAAAAAAAAAAAATGCTGTAACCATTTACTCTCAATGAAAAAGCCATTAAGCATGTATTTTAGCAAGAATGTAATTGAACCAGCAAGGGAGGAACGGGAAGCAAGAAAAAAATGCTGAATAAAGAAATTGATAAACATATTAGTAAGTCAAAATAAGCATTGAGCGTAAACAAGGCTTGTAATAAAAACTAAAAATTGGGAGAATTCACAAATGACATGGAACTAAAATACGTAACAATGATAATGTACAAGAAATTGGATCCAGGTTATTAAAGTTGAAACATTCTGCGATCTCTGGTAGGATACAGATCTATTGATATATTTTAGAATCAGTCAGGTATTTGAGGGTAACCACCAAAATACAAGAAGGAAAATAAATCCTTTTCAATCAGTAGAGGAGAAAGGGGACTAAATAAAGTTGAAACAATCAGAAGCCTCCAATCAAAAATGCCAACAAAAACCAATGGGCAGACCAAAAGCTCTAAGGAAAGTCTACTCTCCCCAGCCAAAGGATCAGGAAGGGGTCAATCTAGCAAAACAGAAAACTTTTAAACAATAACCTCTCCATTAGACCTAAACATTATAAGGAAAACAAATGTGGCCCCACACCCACTCTGTCAGCAAAGTCCTAGGGATATTTAGCAATACTAGACCTATATGCATTCTAATAGCATAGCTTCAAAATAATGACAAAATAGATAAAAGCACAAGAAGAAATTGGCAAACAACAATCATAATGGAAAATGATTTAAAATAGCTCTGAAATAAATAGAAATTTTTAAACACCTCTCTGAGAAAATAATCAAGCACACTCATAAAATAGTCCTAAGCACTAGAATATTTAAGGAACATAATAAATCATAGACATAGAAAGTAAGGACATGTCAACAGTGTAACTAAAAACTTCAGTTTATATGGCAGTAGGCAAATAAGCATCCTAAACCAACTGAGACATTCCACTTCTGCCAAGAAGGTAGAAAACTGGAAGGAGCAATGTTCCTAAACTATAAAAACAGAAAACAAATTAGCGGTCACTGAGGCATGGTGGTGGGGAGATGTACATTAACAGCAAATGTTCTTGAGGAATCATATCGGGTATAAATTCTACGATATGCAAAACATGCCTCAATAAAATTAGTTTTAAAACAAGGGTGTTGCCCTAGCCTAACAATGAGAAAAATCTGAGTAAACTACAAAACTACTTTTCTTGAATATCTCAAAGAACTAAGGTTGTCAGGAAACCATGTGGCCAGTGGTGGACTGAAAGTAGTCATAGCCACAATTAAACACAAGCAGCTCACCTCATTATTTTGGAGAAGAAGAAAAGGTAGCTGCAAAAAGTATAAACTTGTGTAACTCTGAAATATTTCCTTATAAGATTAGGAATAACATTCAGCATTGTTCTGGAAATCCTAGTCAGCAAAGTTAGGCAAGAAAAAAATTAAAATATATAAAAATGATAAAGGAAGTAGCACAATTGTTATTTGAATATAATATAATTATGTCCTTGGAATATCCAAAAATATCTATGGATAAATTAATAAGACAATTTATCAAGGTGGGGAAATATAAATCTACAAACAAGAATCAATTGTATTTCTATATATCAATAGTTAAAAATTGAATTTGTAGAATGTTTTAATATTCCATTTACAGTAACAGAAAATATTAAATACCTAAAAATAATCCTAACCAAGGTCTGTAAGATTTTTTCAAAGCAAACCATAAAACTGTACTGAGAAACATTAAAGAAAAAACTCAATAAAAGCAGAACATACCATATTCATGGTTTTGAAGATTTACTGCTGTAAAGATTTCAATTCTCTCCAATGGATTTAGAAACTCAAAAGAATCTTCATCAAAATCCAACAAGTGTTTTGTAGAACCAAACAAGCTGACTCTAAAATTTATACGGAAGTAAAAAGGACCAAGACTAGCCAACACACTTTTTAACAAGTCAAACAAGATAAGAAGTCTTGTTCTTCAAAATGTCAAGGCCCATTATAAAAAACTACAGTAATTGAGCTATAGTAATCACTGTTATAAACAGTACAGTGATAGTCAATAGGCCAGCGGAACACAATAGATTGCTGAAAAATAGAACTATACTTATTTGGACTCTTGTAATATGGTAGGGATGGATCTGAAGATTGTTTGGAAAATAATCACTTTTTCAATAAGTGTGAAAAACTGTACTAAAACACTTTTTAGAAGACTTTTAGACAACATTTTCTATAGGAAAATATCTTCCCATCCTTTGGATAGGGAATGATTTATTAAACAAGACTTAAAGTGCACTAACCATAAAGGAAAAGATAAATTTACTTACATTAAAATTAATAACTTCTGGCTACCCAAAGACCCAAAAGGAGTAAAAAGTCTAGGGAGACAACAGGAGAATATTTGTAGCACATATAGCCAAAGAACTTGCACTTAGAATACATGAAGAATTCCTAAAAATTAATAGGAAAAGACAGACAACTAAATTTAAACATGAGCAAAACACTAGAATAGGCATTTTATACACACAAAAAAAGGAAACATAAATGACCAATAAATTTATTTGAAAGATGCTTTACCAATTAGTAATCAAAAAAATTTCAAATTTTTTTGAACAAGAACAAGATACTATTACTCACGTAATATTAAAAATAGAGACAACCCAAATAGTGGTAATGATGTAAAACAAAAGAAACTCATAGACTGCTGATGAGAATATAAACTGGTACAAGCACTTTGGAAAACAGTTTGACATTATCTAGAAAAATTGAGGATACAAATACCCTATGACCCTGCAATTACACTCATACACATACATACATAGTATATATACATGAGAGAAACTCATACGTATGTACCAGGATACATATATACAAATGCACATAGAAACATTATTTTTAATAATCCAAAGTTGAAACAATCCAATTGCCCAGCATCCGTAGAATGGATTTAGAAGAGTAAAATATTCATACAGAGAAAAGGTTTGGGAAGCTGGAGGAGAGGGAAGATAGAGTCAGACCACATGATACATTTTCAACAGGAGTGGTATTGTTCCCAAGGAGACAAAAATTGGTTCTTGGAAGGTGAAAAAACTCTTACTCTCTTTGTGTCTAAAGTACATATATACTGCATACATACAATACACTAACAGATATTTGGTATATCTGTGGCATTAAAATTTCATGGGTTGGGAGGATGTGGAGGGCAGTTAAGAAAAACAATATCTAAAAAGGCTCCTTAGGGAAGTGATAATGGAAAATCGTTTGGGGATATTGGACTAGACAACGGACAGAACAGGATGGGGATAAGGGTCTGCATGATATGGATTAACTTTGCTAATGGTGACTGAGACAAAAAGGATGCAAGGCAGAAGGGATGTATCATAGCACAGCAGTTCCCCCTTATCTGTGGTTTGCTTTCCACGGTAAACCACAGAGATCGTCTGCTCCTGACATCCAACCATCAGTATAGCCATGGTTGAATGATCCTCCTTCTGAGATACGTCAGAAGGTCAACAGTAGCCTGACACTACATCACTACGCCTACATCTTTCACCTCACTTCATCTCACCACATAGGCATTGGATCATCTCACATCATCACAAGAAGAAGGGTGAGTACAATACAAGAGGATAGTTTGAAAGAAAGAGAGACTACAATTCACATAACTTTTACTACAGTATATTGTTGTAATTGCCCTATTTTATAGTTACTTATTGTTGTTAATCTCTTACTGTGCCTAAATTATAAATTAAACTTTATCGTAGGTATGTACATATAGGAAAAAATATAGTATATATAGGGTTCAGTACTGTCCACGGTTTCAGGCATCCACTGGAGGTCCGCTCCACAGTGGATAAGGGGGTACTACTGTAGTCATTTAGAACCAGATAGATAATAGTTCAAGTAATAGTCCCAAGTATTTAACTGGGACTGTTTCTCCAGCAGATTACTGCTGTGTGTGATGCTCTAGGAGTGGGGCTAAGTCACAGGGGACAGGAGATGATAGGATGATCTTAAGCTGACTGGCATCTCCAGAGAGAGACAACTTTGACTTACACAGTAATCACTAGTGCTGTGAGCCAGTATTGGATCCAATAGGAAAGGTTCATTTTATAAAGAATTCTAGGAGTTATCATTAATGCAGGCTTACATCCCCCAATTGGTATCTTTAAAATGAAGAAGAATAGAGCAACTAAAGTTGGGGTAAATATTTAATTATTTAGTCAAAATAATAATTGTGTAACAGACAACCAAAGTAGTCATTACAGTAAAAGCCAGTGGGAAGTATAATTTAAAGAAGGGCTCAGAGTAAGAAAACGCTGAGTAAAGCTCACAGTAAGATAGATCTGTGAGCTGCGATAAACGGTGAATAAAAGAACAGACTTACAAAACCACCCAGCTAGAAGGACCTTCGTGATGCTGAAGCCCACAGCAGTTAAGTGACTTGGTTTGGTTGTGAAGCCAGTTGCCAATGTGGGTCTGAACCCCTCAGTCTTCTTGTCAGTGCTTTTCCCAGTAAATCATGTAGCCTCTCAGAGCACATCAATTGTCACTTTTACCTTCGAGTAATTAACAAAAAGATCTGTTTTCCTTATTTATTTTTCAATTTTTACATTGAACTTGAGTCTACAAATTAATTCAAATAAGCTACTTTAAAACAACCTTTCAAATAATAACTGAGAATTATACTCACATAATAAGGACATCAAGGGAGCTTTCAAAACATGCCCACAATTCTCACTAAAAAATAAAAAAGTATTACTTTGGACCAGTAGTTATTGTAAAATTATTTACAATAGAATATATTATATCACATTCTATTTCCTCAAAATTTGAAAAACTCAGAAAGATAACTTGTTAAAGAGACTTTAAAATGACTGAAGGGGCTGGCCCCGTGGCTTGGCGGTTGGGTGCATTCGCTCTGCTACTGGTAGCCCGGGTTCAGATCCCGGGTGCACACTGACGCACCGCTTGTCCAGCCATGCTGAGGCGGTGTCCCACATACAGCCACTAGAAGGATGTGCAACTATGACATACAACTATCTACTGGGGCTTTGGGAATAAAAAGGGGAAAAAAAAAGGAGGAGGATTGGCAATAGATGTCACCTCAGGGCCCGTGTTCCTCAGCAAAAGGAGGAGGATTGGCATGGATGTTAGCTCAGGGCTGATCTTCCTCACAAAAAAAAAAAAAATTACTGAAGACTGCTCTTTAAATAAAACAGTATGTTTATTCTCCCAAATAATTTACATAGTTTGAGGAGAACGTCAAGTAATTTTTTAGACAAAGTGGCATTGATCTTTCAAATATAAACCAAGCAGGGCTGCAGTATCTGTGGGTTAGAAACCCAGATCAGAGTTGATAAAAAGCTTATGCCCAAACTTGATGAGGCCAAGAAAAGCAAGTAAAGGATACAGATTTAAAACGCATTATTGAGTGGAAATGGAAAGAAGGAAAATTTTTCAAGAGTGATTCTTTACAGTTGGCACTGCTGTTACAGCATTTTGTTGATGATGGAATGTAAGATAAAAACGGTACATAACAGCGGATGGGACATTTCTATTTATCATGGCCAGACTCATCAATTTATTGTGCTTTTTCATGGAAAAAGAAAGTGTCAGTCATAGCAGTCAACTCTGAAGAAAATCCCCAAGACATACAATCAAGGGGTCCACTAGGGATAAACCAGGCTCCTGCTTTTAGGCAGGCGTGGTCTTCCTGGTTCCTTTTATCAATGAGATTGAGTCCATTGGTGGCTTGCCCAAGATGCCACAGGTAACATGAACCACCATATCATCAAGAGAAGAGGAGGCTTAATAGTTACCCTATTACCTGTTGACTTGCTCTGTGTAGATTATCAAACCTCATAAACTGCTGCATTGAGGACCTCTTGCCTACAACAACAAAAAAATTATCAAGAATTTACTAAATCAACACTTGTCCTTGGAGCATATCTATGCAGCTCGTTACCTGTGAATTTGTTACATGTAGAAAAGTAAAATTTAACGCCAAAAAGAGATAACTAATTACATGGGCACTCAAGCATCTATCATTGTCAACAGTTCTTTTTGGACAGTATGTTAAAAGTGAATCCTTAAAAAGTCAGAATTGCTCCATTTGGTGTATACAAAATGATTACTAATAACAAAATAACTAAATATCAAATTTTTGTTGTTTCTTTCTTTGAGGAAATTCTCAAGATGAATTACCTGAAAATATCTGTCAGCACTAGGATAGTAAGAAAAGACTTGTGACCAAGCTTCATTGTCTTTTGTGAACCCCTAGTAATGAATAAATTTCTTTGAGTAAAAACTGCACACAAGAACCGAAAGACCTCAATAACTGGAATGTCTCAGTCAGGGAGTGTTCCGCTTTATTAAATTTCTAATGGTCTTAGGTTTGAATACAAACCCCTTCCAGGGACTGGCGTATTATATATAACCCTTTTGAGGGAACTATGAATGTCAGTTATCATTGTGGTATTTTTTAGGTGTAAAAACAATCCCAACTCCTCTCCTAGAATCTACTTCATTTTAACTAAATCTCTGATCTCAGTTTATTTTCTATTTGCCTCTCTAATTCAAGTCAAATGTAAAAATGATTGCCACTCTGAGGGTTCCAGTTAGTTAAACTTTTCCTATACTCTGTCCACTTTAAAAATGTTAAAATGAGACTTAGAAATCAAAAGACAGCACACCTATGGAAAAAAACTGTAAATTTGCTTTTTACCAAGTGTTTACAAATACATTCTTATTTGACTGTCACAATAGTGTTATGAAATAGATAAAGAAGGGTATTCCTACCATGAAAAAGTGAAACTCAAAAAGTCTAAGTCATCCTTGACTCTACTTTTTCTCTCACAATTCCTATCCAATCTGTTAGTAATTCCTTCTTGCTCCACTCTCAAAAGGAATCCAGAATCCAACCACTTCTTCCCACTTCCACAGGCAGCCACCTCCTGAGAGCCACCGTCATCTCTCACCTGGCTTATTAGAATAGCCTCCCAAGGGTGTCCTTGTTCCAAGTCACTTCTCAAATCAGCAACCACAGCAATCAATGTAAAACATAAACTAGATCTTGTTACTCTTCTACCCAGAACTCCACAATAGGTCCCATTTCACTTAGGGTAACAGCCGAATGCAGCCCTACCGTCCCTCTGAGGCCTCACTTACTCTAGTCTTCCGTATCTCTCCCACCTCACCTTCTACTATTTCCCCTTTGCTCACCTTGCTACAGCCACTCTAGTCTGCATGCTGTTCTTCAAACACAGGAGGCCTGTTCCTGATTTGGACTCTTTGAACTGGCTTTGACCTCTGCTGGAACACTCCTGCCTCCGATATCCACATGGCTTCCTCCTTACCTATTTAGAATCTGCTGGATTCTCACCATCTTAATGAGACCTACCCTGACCACCTGTTTATAACTGCAATTCTCCTCACACTCCAGATCCCCCTTGTCTTGATTCCCTTTGCTTTTTTTTTTTTCAAGCCATGATACTTATGACTTGTCTGCTCTCAAATCCCCCACCCTTGACCCCCTGTTAGAACGGCAGCTCATGAAGTCAGGGATTTCTATCAGTGATGCATCTCAGGTGCCTAAAACAGTTCCTGAAACTCTCAGTTTCAACATTTCCATTAAGCTCTCAAGAAATCTGCTAAATAAACACACTAACGGAAACATGTATGTGACGTGCTCAATTGCATTTTTTTCTTTGTTGTTGCTCGTTATTTCTTTGTTTTGTTTTCTTGGCTCATTGGGTTAGAATGGCACTCTTATGATCTGGGAATTTCTTTACTTGGGATTAGTTATAACACCTGGTGAGTCAAGAAATGACTGAGAAACGTGAAAAATATACAGTTCCCTGAAGGGGTCTGTAAAACCTAGACAATTTAGAATTTTCAATGTGTGAAATGTGCTGAGTTTAGTCATGTCCCGTGGACCAGAGAGCATCAGAAAAAGTCTCCATCTATCCCATACAGTAATGTGAGAAGGACTGAGTGAAATGCAAATTGCGAGGAGTCCATTTGGGGATTTCATTAAATTTAGGAGGAGGTAGAGACAGTAAATTGCCTGATGCCCAAAACACATTACTCATCACATGCCAATAAAATATACAGAGATACTTCTGGTCAAATGGTCTCTGTTTTCTCCTGTGTTGACATGGAAACTCAAGGTCACCTCTATGGGAAGATGGCCTCTGGGAACCATAATAAAAGCATTAGGGAATATGGGCCAGTTATATCCATTGCCATTCAAAATTGACAATGCATCCCCATTATTATAAGCTCCCAAACAAAAAGGAAGGAAAAAAAGGAGGAAATATAGATTGTATTCGGACTCGAATATATAAAGGACTCGGAACACCTGGCAATCTAATTAATATGGGGACCATATTTACAGTCTCTCCAATCCCTGTCTCCTGAAAACATTTAAACAGAATTTTCCAATGGATTCCCTGTACTGATTTTTTTCCCCTTCAAGCTTAATAAGAAAAATAATCATTTGGCTGATGGAAAGACAGGACCATCTTCAATCAGCTTTCTTACTGAAATAATGCTTATAATCAAAAGCATGCCTTTTAACATCTAGAAAATTCTGTAAAATGGATTTTAGTGCTGACAATGAGCATCCTGCAGATATTCACTTAAAGGTATACTGTCCCAAGGGAATTGGCTCTATTTTAGTATCAACATCTTAATTTAAGCAGACATATCATTTTAGAAACTTTATTTGTAAAGGAATCAGTAGGGATAAAATCATTTAAGCATGCACTTGATTTTAGCCAACTACGTAAAGATTTAGCCCAGAAATTGAGCTTGTGTTAAAGAAGGAACAGCCTTTGAAATCCCATTTGTGCAAAATACTATCTGGTCTTAAAATCTCACTAATGCAATCCATAATTGGAAAATGTGCCTGACTATTGGAAAAATGAGACTCATCTGACTAGACTTAGTCAATTTTTTTACTCCATATTCT